>NW_026898016.1:0-41794 GCF_033153095.1 Gastrolobium bilobum | reverse complement strand
ATTTATTTACTGATAGACTGCAAGTACCTATGCGGATCATGACCGCGACGGGAAAAGTTGCTAAGGCGTACCTACTATGTAGAGACGTCGCATTTATCTATGAAGGAAAGAAGTACAAACAGGACTTCATAGTCCTCCCACTAGAGAAGATCAATGTGATTCTAGGGATGGACTGGCTCGCCAAGCAGCGAGTGGTGATTGACTGCAGCAATCGCAGTTTGATTATCGGCAAAGAAGGAGCGGAAGAAAACTCAGCGCCTGAAACAAGAGAATGCTCCATGATGATGATGGGAACTCTTGTAGGAGAAGAAGAGATACCACTGTCCAACATTCTAGTGGTTAAGGAGTTTGAGGATGTTTTTCCCGATGATATCACCAATTTCCCTCCAGAACGAGAGGTACGATTTTCAATTGAGCTAGTACCGGGAACTGGGCCAATTTCAATTGCGCCCTACCGTATGTCACCACTTGAACTTGTGGAATTAAAGAAGCAATTGGAAGACTTAATAAAGAAAAATTTTATCAGACCCAGTGTGTCTCCATGGGGAGCGCCAATATTATTTGTGAAGAAGAATGACGGGTCAATGAGACTATGCACGGATTACCGACAGCTCAACAAGGTTACTGTGAAGAACAAGTACCCACTGCCTCGTATTGAGGACTTAATTGATCAGCTGAGAGGTGCAAGAGTATTTTCAAAGATCGATCTCCGATCAGGATATCATCAGATCCGGATCAAGCCGGAAGACGTTCCGAAGACAGCATTCAGATCAAGATATGGGCACTACGAGTACCTGGTCATTCCTTTCGGACTGACAAATGCCCCAGCAGTGTTCATGGGGTATATGAATCAAATATTCAAACCTTATCTGGATCAATTTGTTGTCGTGTTTATCGATGACATATTGATATACTCAAAGAGCAAGGAGGAGCATGAGGAGCATCTGAGAATCGTGCTGCAAATATTACGGGAGAAACAGCTATACGCCAAACCATCCAAATGTGAATTTTGGCTGCCCGAGATTCAATTCCTTGGGCATGTGATATCAGATAAAGGAGTAGCGGTGGACCCCAGTAAAATCAAAGCAGTAGTTGACTGGGAGCGACCCAAGACGGTCACAGAGATAAGAAGCTTTCTTGGATTGGCAGGGTATTATAGAAGATTTATTGAAGGATTCTCGAAGCGGGTGTTACCACTCACCCGATTGACAAGGAAGGAAGTCCCTTTTGTGTGGACTGATGAATGCGAAGTTTGCTTTCAGGAGTTAAAGAAGATGCTGACGACAGCCCCAGTGCTGACATTACCAAACCCTGAAGAACCATTTGAAGTTTATTGTGATGCCTCAAAGATGGGTTTGGGATGTGTGCTTATGCAAAATGGCAGACCAGTCGCGTACGCATCTCGACAGTTGAAGTCACATGAAGAGAATTATCCCACTCATGATCTTGAGTTGGCAGCAATCGTATTTGCTTTGAAGATATGGCGTCATCACTTATACGGTGCTACTACGACAGTATATAGTGACCACAAAAGCCTCAAGTACTTATTTGATCAGAAGGAGCTGAACATGAGACAGCGCCGATGGATGGAATTCCTGAAAGATTATGACTTTGAACTAAAGTATCATCCCGGCAAGGCGAATGTAGTTGCTGATGCCTTGAGCAGAAAAGTCAGAGGAATTGCAAGTATGATGATAGCCGAACAACAATTGATTGAAGATTTCCGAGATTTAAATCTCGCAGTGTTAAACAGTGAATGCGGACAGGAATATTACGCAGTACAAATCCAAGATGAACTCTTAGAGAGGATCAAGGAAGCCCAACAAGCCGTAGATTGTTTGAAACGGTTAAGAAATCAACTTGGAGTTAGTTTAAATCAACAAGGTATAATTACCTTTCAAGGGAAAATTGTCGTCCCTACACGACTCTTGAGAGATGAAGTGATGGAAATAGCCCACAAGAATCAGTACTCGATTCACCCAGGAGCCACTAAAATGTACGCAGACATGAAGAATAATTTCTGGTGGAAAGGAATGAAGAGAGATGTTGGAAGATTCGTAAGCAAATGTATGGTGTGCCAGAAAGTAAAGATAGAGCATCAACGACCAGCGGGCACCCTACAGCCCTTGCATATTCCCGAATGGAAATGGCAAAGTATTTCTATGGACTTTGTAACCAGTCTACCCAGAACTCAAGCAGGCTACGATGCCATCTGGGTAGTGGTCGACAGATTGACCAAGTCAGCACACTTTATACCGGTGAAAGGAACGTACACGACAGAGAAGCTGGCTCAAATTTATGTGAAGGAGATTGTAAGACTGCACGGAGTACCAGAAAGTATAATCAGTGATCGGGATCCTAAGTTTACATCCCGATTCTGGTATTCATTACAGCAGGCGTTCGGAACTCAATTACGATTGAGTACGGCGTACCATCCGCAGACAGACGGACAGACTGAAAGAACAATACAGACACTGGAAGACATGTTAAGAGCTTGCGCTTTAGAAAGAGAAGGTTGTTGGGATCAGTATCTGCCTTTGGCAGAATTTTCTTACAACAACATTCATCATGCAAGTATAGGAATGGCCCCGTAAGAAGCTCTGTATGGAAGAAGGTGTCGAACACCTGTATGCTGGGAAGAAGTGGGCGATAAAGAAATGTTTGGGCCAGATATGGTGAACGAAACAACTAAGCAGATAAAGATGATTCGTGACAGGATGCAGAAGGCTCAGGACAGACAAAAGAGTTATTATGATTTGAAGCACCGACCCCTAGACTTTGAAGTAGGGGAACATGTATTTGTTAAGCTCTCTCCTATTACAGGTATTGGAAGAGCACTCGGTGTAAGAAAGTTAAGTCCGCGTTATATCGGTCCTTATCAGATTCTGAAAAGGGTGGGGCCGGTAGCTTATCAGTTGGCATTACCTCCAAATTTGGCAAATCTTCACGATGTATTTCATGTTAGCCAATTGAAGAAATATGTAGCCGATCCCTCACATGTTGTATTACCGGATGAAGTGGAAGTACGACCTAATTTGAAGATCCCGGTGGTACCAATCAAGATTCTGGATAGAGAAGAGAAGCAGCTTCGCAGCAAGGTGATACCCATGGTAAAAGTGCAATGGCAAGGAAGGACTCCCGAAGAAGCAACTTGCGAGCGAGAAGATGAGATTAGACAGAAGTACCCCGAGTTATAGTAATTTTCGGGACGAAAATTTTATTAGTGAGGGAGGATATAACAACCCTAAATATTGTATCATGATTAATGAAGAATTATGATAATTAATAAACGAGACATTTCAGATGAAATAGTTTATGATTAAGTAAATTAGAAGTATGGGTCCAATGGACCAAAGACATAAGCATTAGGGATCCAATGAATTCATGGATCAAAGTATAACCCAACAAAGGAAGTTTTAATTCCATTTAATGTGGACAAGTCCAAGTGATACAAAGAAAGCTCTATATGATAAAGTAAAGTCCAATAAGGTAAATGAAACCCAAATCAAGTTAAAGCCCAAAGTAAGGCCATGACATAATAAACCTAAAGAAGTACTATATGACTAGGAATTAAATTAGAATTCTTTCCCTACAAGCAAGAAGCCCACGGTTTTACTAGAGAAAACAAGCTCTAAGAAGTCAATTTAAAGTGTCATAAAATCATGGAAAAATAGGCACAAATTAGGTCACGTTAATAGGTTAAAGGTCCATAATCTTAAGGAATAAATCATGGTCCAAAATTAAAGGAAATCTTTTCCTTCCAAGCATTTAAAATCCGCGGCCTAGGTGTAGGAAATGAATTTGATTTTATTTGATTTTCAAGCCATTAAATGCAAATCGAATTTCCTTAAGTCAAGCCAGTCAAATTCCTTTAAACAAGGAAGTTAGGATTATGATAATTAGTAATCAATCACTTTCCCTAAATCAAGCAAATTGATGACAATATGTCAATCAATCAAATAATTCTGTTTCTTAAATCAAGGAAGCAACTTTTAATGACGATTAGTCACACATCATCAATTCCTTAAATCAAGCAATCACTAAATTTCCTTAATCAAGGAAATTGACATCATGTTCTTGTCCCTAAATTAAGCAATCTAACCTATGACAACAAATCACCACCTTACCCTCATTTAATGTGATCGAAACCTACCAGCAATCAAGTAATGGCAAGGCTTCTAGGTTGCCTATTTGAACAAGCTTTAGTCTCTCCTTTTTCCCTCTATAGCCGCGGCACTACCAAAGGAAAGAACAAAGAGTTTAGTTCATTTTGTGAAGTCCATGAATGCTTCGAAATGGTGAGTGTGTTAGTGAGAAATACCTAATTGTTCCAAGATCAAATACAAGCCTGGATCTTAGTCCTTCTTCCTAATAATTCCACCAAAGAACCCTTCATCTCTAAGCAAGAAAATCCCTCTTCTCCTCTCTTTAAGCTTGCGGCCTTGTATGTTCAAGGAGGAAGGAAGTTCATTCAAGAAGATTCAAAGGTCAAGAAGTGTTTCCTTAAGTCGTTGATCATCATCAAAGGTAAGCCTATGAACCTTCTTGGTTAGGAATGACATGTAAAAGCATGAAAGTGATATCCTAAGTATATGATCCCTAGAAGGCCGAACCATGTATGATAATTATAAGCATGAAGAGATGTTTAAATGATATGAAAGATGATGAAATGATGATGTTAGATTAGCATGTTTAGTAGCCTAGGTTCTAAATCAATTTTGCATGATCATAACCTTAGTTGGCCGAATATATAAGATGATGTTTTGAATGATGCTCTAGGATTTAAATATGATAAATCATCAATAATGTTAGAAGCATGTTTTAGAAGTAATCCCTTAGGTATTTTAGGGCAATAAGGCCGAATGGTGTGTAGCTAAAAGAGGTTTTATTTGATTAATGTTGAAAGGATCTAACCATGTTAAGTTAATAATATAATTGAAAGCATGTTTTAAAAATTATATTCCTAGATGTTTATCTATGGTGGCCGAACCTATACATGCCTAGAATGAAATCTTTAATAATTCTATTAAGTGTTATGATGACCTAATAATGTCCTAAAACCTACACAAGTGGGTAAGTAAGCAAAACAACTCCTCTAGGTAATTAAACCTGCAAAGCCGAGACCTATACATGGATAAAACACAAATGTTGAATGTTATATAAGTTACTAAAAGATGATATGATGATGTTAGGGAGTCAAGGGAGCAAACAGGCAAGTAAAGAGATCAAAAGTTGAAAGTATACAAGTAAAGAACGACAAGTACTGTAAGTGTTTACAGTTGTTGAAGTAATCTCTCTATGTATGCCACCATTATGAAACTATGATAAGTTATGGTCTGACTGCAATATGTTTATAGTGCTTTACATTATGTGATTATGATATTTTTGAAACTTAAAACCATGCTATTAAATGTTGGCATGTGCACTGATACTCCAGTTGCAACCTGACGAGGACTCTGGGTATCTCCGTAAGTCCGTAAAAGCCGGCAGGAATATGATGATGATGATGATGGCATGATATTTTTATATGATGATGTTAAATGTTCCATTTTGTATTGTTATTATAAACTGTTGCAGGAGTAAGCGTCATAGTTGGAGAATGCTCCAGCTGTGAACCTTACTGAGATTTTCCCCAAAATCTCACCCCCCTTGACCACCCATTTCAGGAAAAGATGAAAGAAAGTAATAAGAAAGTTATGTGGGAAAGAAAGGGTAAGAGACTGGTACGTAAAGAAGAAGAAACTCCACCTACCTGGGAAGAGAAACTAAAGGATCTAACAGATAGAGGCCTATGGACTGAGGCTATGAAATTATTAATAGAAGCTTTTCCACATTATGATTTCGATGAAGCACTAAGTACACAATGGCTAGAGGAACCACAACCACATTATGACTGGGCTTATGATGCGGCATAAATTATGTTTTTTATTTATGATTAGTTAATCTTTTTGGGATTACATTAAATAATGTTTAGTGTTATTTATTTTGTATTGACGTTTTAACGCTTTTAATTTTATATGGAATAAGTATGGTTATGTGTTTCCATTCCGCACTCTGATATTTGCATTCGTAAAGTTTAAATTTAGACTTCCGCGCGTTGAATGCATGATGAAGGTGCACCCTATATGTATTTACATTTGGGGTGTTACAATGTCCCTAAACGCGGGGTGAGATATACAAATATATCTCAGTAAACCAAGGGTACTAGAGGATCACTCCGCCCCATGGCTCACTCAATGTGCATACAATGATCATCATATAAATTGCATAACATACAAATATCGGACAACAACAACTGGGCACAAATCCAAGGACATCCACATCAGGATTCTCTTAAAGGACCCCATCATATAACTTCCGGAATCTTCCTGGTGCCTCTCCCATGGTTGAGACGACCCCATGGCAAAACCCAACTGGAACTCCTCATGAGCCCTATCCAGCGGAAGTCCCATGTTTGGATCATCCTGGTACCGCGCCCAGAGTCGGTTCCACGGCAAAACCCGACCGGAATCCCCAAAGGATATCTCCAGCGGAAGTCCAAACCAACACACATCTACTGGCCAGAGATCACAATTATATCACACATGTTCCAAACATGTCACACAATCATGTCAATAATGCATGAACATACCTTTATACATAATCAAAGGCATCAAATCCAACCACAACCTTCCACTAGGTGTGGTGGAACACATGAGGGAATAAAACCCAAGTTCCAAAGGTTTACCTCAACTCTGAAGCCAATGCTCCGCAACGTAAGCTCCAAGCTTAATTCTCCTCTATTGAGTCCGAGAGAGGAAACCTATAATGATCAATCAACATGATCATCAATACAATTTCAAGACAACCAATTCACTTTCAAAATACAATAATTCTCAACAAAACAACTTAGGCCTAATGGCCAACTACATTTAATCCAATTACTTCAACCATTTTAGTCATTAAACTAACTCACCATTTATGCACTAAGGCATCAGTCATTGGTTATACCACATTTTCACATCATTTTCCTTATTTCCTTCAATATGGTTGAAATCTAACACACACCAAACATCCAACATTCCTCCTTTCAATTTCATTACATCAAACCAACCTACCATTCATTTAAACACCAATCACGATCATATAACATCAACTATATCATTTTTACATCATCTAACCATCCATGACCTCAATAGGTCGATTTCTTCATGCTAGGATCCCAAAGGATTTTCAATCCAATTCAACACTTACACATGTCATAAAATCCTAATAATAACCTATACCAATGGTCCATAATTCAATTATTCAATTACACCACATACCAATTTCACAAAGTCTTGAAAACTCAACACAAAATTTGCCTAAGTTAAAATTCCCACATCACCATAAATTTTATTGTATCAATCATCATCATTTGTCATTCTAAGCATTTTATTACAAAGGAGACATATCATTTGAAGCTCCTAACTAACATTACTCAACATACAACTTCAAAACCCTCATCAATATTATGATCTCATCAAAAACCAAGTGTGGGTGAGAAACCTTACCACCAATAGCTTCCTAGGATCCAAGGGGATGATCTCCAAGCAATGATTCAACCCAAAGACCCCCAAAAATTCTCCAAAATCCTCCAAAACCGTCGCTGAATATGGGGTTTTTCTCAAGATGTGGTGGTTTTCATGGCTTAATACTACTACCAATGGATTAGGAAGGTTGTTTCCAACAAATTTCAAGTCAAGAATCACTTGAATCGGTCAAGAAATGAAGAAGTTACAAGAGGAAGAATGATTCAAGGTCATGGCTATGGAGAGGGAGGGTCACACCTGGGAGGAAGAGAAATAGGAGAGAGAATGTGAGGTTTTTCACTAATAAGGTCACTTAAGCCATAGGTGGATCCCACATGCGATTTAACTTTAATTAATCACCTAATTTAAACCACAAATTCATAACCTACATATTTTTCTCGTTCGCGTCATATTTTTGATTCCTAAAAATACTGATCAAAATTTCACACTTATCGGTACAGTTCTACCGCAGTATTTTACACCGAAAAATCACTATTCACCCAAATTTTTTGAAACTTGCACTCCCACTCGATTTTTCGTTCTGAATCCAATTCCAGCATTATTTTTATCATTTGAGATCTTCTACCCAATTTTTCATGCCTAGGGATACATGTTTGGTAATTTACCATTTTGCCCTTTTCACCCAATTTGGCCTTAATTTCCGGATTTTCACTAATCCTTCCCTTTTAACTCATATTTTAACATATAAATTCATATTTAGAACTACGAGGTGTTATACTATACATGTTCTCCAACAAAGTAAACAGGCTTATTCTAGAAGGCATAGACAACCCATATGCTCTTCACAAATATAAACATAACATAATATGACAAATGGTAGTCATGTCCCATATAGATATATGTATATCAAATGATAGCAATGCATGTCTCATATCATTCTAACATCTCTATGTCGGCTTCTTGCCTCGAGATGCACCCGTATCATGAGTCTCAGCACCTGAAAATATGATCCCCACACGGGGTGAGATGATAACTCAGTAAACTAGGGGCCCACGAAGTATTCCTCTGCCCCTAAGTTCACTTCAATTACAATCATAGCAAAACAATATAATCATAATAAAACCAGTGTATCATCATAAAACAGTATAATACATCAACATGTATATATCATACTTGTGTAGTAATAAATCTTACTGGCCAGAGAAAGTATCATGTATGATTTATGCAACCTCTTATTACATGCCAAGTATAAAGAATCCACCTTATACCCCACACTCAGAAAATATGATCCCCACACGGGGTGAGATGATAACTCAGTAAACTAGGGGCCTACGAAGTATTCCTCCGCCCCTAAGTTCACTTCAATTATAATCATAACAAAACAATATAATCATAATAAAACCAGTGTATCATCATAAAACAATATAATACATCAACATGTATATATCATACTTGTGTAGTAATAAATCTTACTGGCTAGAGAAAGTATCATGTATGATTTACGCAACCTCTTATTACATGCCAAGTATAAAGAATCCACCTTATACCCCACACTCAGGAGTTTCCAATCTCGTGTGTAGTCCACCACATTTAGGAAGACCACCTAATGTGGTAACACACCAACAAGCATACATATGACTGCATTATATAATATGTCAATTTAACAAAAATAGTAAATTACATATATATACATAAACCATCTTCCCATGGAGTTTGGTGGAACAAACAGGGGATTAACCCTGAGAACCGAAAGCTTACCTTGAGTAGACTTTCATGATTTTAAAGTGTCAGCACACCAACTGCTCACTAGCCACACCTATTCCAACAGTGAAAGAATGATCAACAACATAATTCATACCACAATCATCAAACTAGGAATTTCCACTTATATTTATTATGAATCCATATTCATTATGAATCTCTATTACTTGCAACTTCTTTATCACTAATTAGCCCACGATAAATTAGGACCTCTTTGAATAACTCTCGTTATTTAAGAATCCTTGAAACATCAATTTTTACTCTTAAGTAAGACAAGCTAATGTTGCTTGTCTTTTACGTAGTAATTCTTTATGTAGGAACACCAAATCAAGGTGGAAGGAACTAGGTCAACTCTCCTAGGGTCCCATACCCTTAGAACATCACTCACTAGAACAATAGAGTCTATAAGTCATTTCTTTGAAGAACAATCCAAAGAAACTAACTTTATTGGCGTATTCGGCACTAAATTGTGTTTACCACTTTTAAAACTAGTGTTGCAACTCCTTACCATAAATTTTAAGATTTTACTATGTTAAACTAGACATTTCAAGCTTTCCAACGACATATTATATGTCTCAATTGGATTTATATAACTCGAGATACGTTTGTCGCAAACCAATTGCTGCAAGCTAGATTTCCAAAAACAGGGCCGAGACTTCAAACACAAATTTTTCGATTAATTCTCTTATCTAATAGTTCTTAAATTTTAGATTATTATAACCCTGTGTTTTATCTTCACATAGGTCCAAACCTCACTCAATTTGAAGCTTTGTAGCTCGAGATATCGAATATTTACTAAGTCAGGTTTGCTATTGCCCAGATATCTGGATATCATATCCGAATACTTCAAGGCAGATGACCAAACAACATCTAGCACGACTGATATACAATAAAACACTCTTAAATCATGAAATTATTAATTTTTCATAGTTTAAACATATCATTTTCATGAAAATCTTAAGAAATATAATGTATTCCTTACCAATAAGCTTCAAACAACTAAGGTGAGAGACATTATAGGCTTTAGGACTACTCTTCATCACTGCCTAGTGGGATGCACGAAGATGGATCCTTCAAACGTTGTTTCTTTCTCACCAAGAGACTTCAACACAAGGTGTGCAGATGATCCAAGCTCTGAAAGGTGAGAAATGCCACCTCCAAGTTCAAAGGCAAAATTTTATACCTCTCAAGATTAGGTTTTTCTCTTCGAAAGCTCAAAACTCTAAGTGGTTCCCATGGTGAATTGATGAAAGATGGAGAATGGTGAGTGCTTTTGCTAGTTTCTTGAGAAGATGATGCAGTCCAAGGAAGAGAGCAATGGTCGACCAAGAGTGGGGGATAGAGGCTGTTGTCCTAGGGTTCCAAAAAGTGAGGGAGACACAATAGAGAGGAGAGTGAGTAGGTTTAGGTCACTTAAGTGAGCCCACTAACCATAATAGGGAATTGTTCACTTAACCCACACATTTAATCCTCTTCCTAACTTAGGCATTTTTATTTCATAAGATTTATGGAATAGTAATCACTAATTTTTTTTTAAGTTTTCCAGTAATTTTGTCTACACGCATTTTTACTGCAAAATACACAGTATATGCACTTTTCATAGAAAAGTAATTTTAATTTTTATAATTAAAATTTCCTCCTAATTATCCTGTTTTAATTATTATTAAATTTTTAAAATATCAATTTGACGATTCGAGTTCTTATATTCACCCCACCTTTTTAAAATTTGGTCCGCAAAATTAGAAACATATATATCCCTAAACTCGGGATACTGCCGGAGAAGCTCATCCTCCTGCTCCCAAGTAGACTTCTCAAATGTCCTGCATTCTGACTGGGCCTTGACCATGACAATGGACTTATTTCTCAGTTTCTTTTCACATCGATCTCAGATTCTGAGCGATCCTTAGCTCCTCTGGTAATTCTGTGCCTGCTTAACTTCTCTCTAATTATATTTTCAACGGTGTCCATAACCAAATCCACGCTAAATGGCTCTTCATCTCCAACCTCATACCAACATGTGGGAATCCTACACCTCTAACCATATAATGCCTCGTATGAAGCCATACCTAAGCTAGCATGCCCTAGAGTGCAAGCTTTCAGCATACCCTCACACGTCGGAATGGTCTTCTTAGTCCGACCATCCATCTGAGGCTGATATGCAATACTCAATCTCAACCAAGTGCCAAAAGCTCTTTGCAATGCACCCTAGAACCGAGAGGTGAACTTTGGGTTCCGATCACTAACAATGCTCTCAAGTACAGAATAAAGTTTCATCATTTCTTTAATGTAGCTTGAGCCAACGGCTTCGAGGAGAAAACTCACCTTCACTGGTAGAAAGTGGGCAGACATAGCCATCTTGTCCACCATAACCCAAACAAAATCGAAACTAGCCCGAGTCTTCGGCAACCCGAGAACAAAGTCTCCAATCATGCCCTCATGTTAGGGTTATTCCCATGAGATATTTTTCTTCCTAACTGCTAGAAACAGTAAACTCTTCAAGCTATGTATATTCAAATCATGACTCCCCCATGGGAGTAAGCATGTTTTCATATTCTCGCTCATACATGTTTCCAACACTAGCATCTTGAAGCCGCAACAATTCGGATGAATGACACTCCATCTAGAATTTTCATGATTTTACGTCAATACACATCACACACCCATCTATGGGGCAGCGCAACAATTTCAAACTCACTTTCAGGATCTGAGAGAATCAACACTAAAGCAGTTGTCAACAAATGCTAAAAACATCCTTCACACTCATGAGTTCACACAATTGGAATACCTTTCCTAGTAAACAAGTTAAGGGTAGTACCATCTGAGAGGATCCTTAAATGAACCTCCTATTGATATGAACAAGGAGACAACACCCAATGATCCATTACAATTACCAAATGGGCTAATCACAAGGTGAAGGGCCGAGAAGTTTAAAGAGGCTCTCAGTGGGTTGATCCAACAAATGTGGGCTAATCATGAAAGACTTATAGCCCAAATTTATTCATAATCAAAATTTAGTTAATGCCATCAATGCAAGGGAGGTTGAGTGGAATGAGTAGAAATTTCCATTGTCAATTAATATTTAGTGGAGCTGATAGCATTTTCAATGTTATTAATGCTTAATGGAGTTGATTCATATTTCCAATGTCATTAATGTTTAGTGGGCTAATTAGAGTCTTTTACTTTTTCCAAGTTGTCAACTTTAAATTAGTGTCTTTTCATTTGTTAGTCTTTTTTTATTCTTGGAGGGATGTTCCAAGTATAAATAAGGGAGGATACAATTCTTGTAATCAGATTTTGAAGTTATAATATAATTGAGAGGTTTCTTCTCTGTGGTTCTTATCTAGAACTCTGAACTTATCAAGAAGCTTATTCTTGTGGCGTTCAACACAGACTTATCACTCACCTCATTCTTTCTTGAGTGTGGCGTCTTTATCCTTCTTATACCTTTGGTTCTTATTTTCCATTGATAACGGGTCAAGGTTCTTTATTTCTTGTTTTAAATTCCTGATTGTAGAAACGATCCTAACTAAATTTTTCTTGGGTCTCACTATTCTTGGTTAGGTTCATATCACCTATCAATCCTTATTAGCCAGAAAACTCCTAATTTCTGAGACATTCTAGGGTCGTTCCTAATCCACACTTCTTCTATATTACTAGGTCAACGCCACTCTGTTAGGAGAGATGGCATGAACCACAGACTCTACTTCACATGCTAACTAGGATAAAGGTGTTCATCAACCGATCCAAACTAATTCAAACCGCGGTGACCAAACCGAAAATTCGATAACTGAATTAACCAAAAACTGAAAAATTGAAAATAAAAATAAAAATCGCAAAATTTAATTGGATTGGAACGGTTTTTGGTTTGGTTGGTGAAAACCGATCCTACGATTCCCCAACCTTACCTTCTACTAATCCCAATCATAGCCCAAAAACCATATAGCAAAATTCTAAACCCAAGACTCATTAACCCATCATGCTAGAGAAAGTGGGTTGTGCTTGATCTATGTTTTTCTTTTTTTGGGGAAGATACATCACATATTTTTATTGCATGGGTTATTATTGTACAACAGCTCCTCTATAAGATGAAAATTTGGGTTACTTTGTATCTCAGGCAACCACATTGTAAAATTTTTTTGGTGATGAAAGATGGTAATTCAACTTTTTGTTGTACTATATTGAAAATTAGATTATCGTTTACTGATGCTTCTAGATTGCACAATAATCATAATACAAACTTTACAAAGCTGATACATACAAAATTTTAGGCTTTTCAAAAAATCGAAAACCAATCCAATCCAAACCGAATAAAATTGGATTGGATTGGATAGGATTTGAAAAAAAATCCAAACCGAATAAATGATTACATGATCAAACCGAAGGGATTGGATCGTTTGAATTTCGCTTCCAAAACTGATCCAATCCAGACCGCGAATGCCCCTAAACATGGGTGAGTTTATCTCCTATTTCATGACTCTAACCGTGTCTTAACTTACAACTTCGGTAATTCATTACAATAAAAAAAATTCATAAGTGATATGAACCTCACCAAGAATAGTGAGACCCAAGACCAATTTAGTTAGGATCGTTTCTACAATCAGGAATTTAAAACAAGAAATAAAGAACCTTGACAAGTTATTTATGGAAAATAAGAACCAAAGATATAAGAACGATAAAGACGCCACACTCAAGAAAGAAGAAGGTGAGTGATAAGCCTAGTTTGAATTCCACAAGAACAAGGTTCTAGATAAATTCAGTGTTCTAGATAAGAGCCAAAGAGAAGAAACCTCTCTATTGATATTATAACTTCAGAGTCTGATTACAGGAGTTGTATCCTTCCTTATTTATACTTGGAACATCCCTCCAAGAATAGGAAAAGACTAACAAATGAAAAGACACTAATTTAAAGTTGACAACTTGGAAAAAGAAAAAGACTCTAATCAGCCCACTAAACATTAATGACATTGAAAACGTTATCCAACCCCACTAAGCATTAATAACGGTAACACCCTCCCTTGTATGCATCCAAGAGAGTTTGCTTGCTAAGCGGAATTAGAGTTCTTTCATCATATTTTAATTACTGAAAAATCATTTTGATGTTGCTAATGAAAACTTATACTTGAAGTTGAGTTCCTTACACAAATCAGAGTACGCTTTCAAAATTTCTTATGTTGCTAAAAATATTATTTTCCTGGCAGACCTTGCTGTCTTTAAAAATTCGTATAAAATCAAGTTTTCAAAATTCTATTATCATGTTTTTGTAATCAAAAACTAGACACGTGGGGCTTCGTGTGTATATAAAATAATAACAAATCGGAGGTCGTTTTCCCCTTGAAACAGAACTCGCAAGGTGCTCGCAAGGCTGCCAAAAATTCAGCACTTAAACAAACGTCATAAATTGTTTTCGCAAATCTTTTCTAAAATTGTTCCCAAAATACTTGCTGATAATAAAAGTTTTAAAAACAGTAATAAACCACAATCTAACAGTAATCCAAACTTCTCAAATTAATACAGTTATCCATGAAATAAACACTAACAGTAAACGTCCAAACAGCAACACATAACAGCAGATATCCATATAATCATGTCTTCATATGCTCTTCCGTCCTCCTACCATTTTGTAAAAATAGCAGCCCCAAAGGGGTGAGAAAAATCCCAGTAGTGTGGCAACAAAACTAGTAATGCAACAGTACTAACTAAATACAGAATTACAAAGCAGCCGCATCATCAATTCAAATTCGTCAAATACAAATCATAATCATATTGCGTATATAACGCCAGAAGTGTACGTTCATAGCACTACGGTGCACGTATCACTAACATAATATCATATTGCGTATATAACGCCAGAAGTGTACGTTTATAGCACTACTGTGCATGTATCACTAACAGAACAGTGGAGTACCCTGGGTGGCTCCTCAGAAGGGCTCCAACTGTACCTAAGCGGACTGAAGCCAAGTGTCCTATACCCTGGTACCAGAGGGATGCCTATATGATGCATGTTCAAACATATGCTTACTTTTCGTACTTATTTTTAATTCAGAGAACAACATGAAATTTATGCATGCATGCTATGTCATGGTTCGCACACAAACCAAAATCTAAAAATTATGACATGAGTATGCATGACTAGATAATAATCAGAATGGCATATACACCATGGATTTCCAATATCAAGTTGCTGAATATATTTACTTTTCAAAACAGAATATCCAACATATCATATTCAAGAATAGCATACGAATGACATATACATAGTTCGAATCCAAATCATGAGAGCAACGTTCGCAATCCATGTACTAGCTAGCAGTCACAGAAGGTAATGCCACCCGACACTTACCTTGCACGTCGAAATTTAATTTACCAATAAGCAGTGAAACAGTCCACGTCTCAATGATTTTTTGCACCTACTTTAGAGGCATAACAAAATCAGAATACATTCCAACCATTCCAATCAATTATCAACAATTTTTCCATGCTTAAATGCCTATGCACCTATGCGGCCATAGGGACCCCTTCCAAAAATTATATTCTGATTTCAAATTATACTTTACCAACATTTTACAGCAAGGATTCTTAAGTCTCCTAGCAAGGCAGAATCGGTATACAGCCCCAAATGTTACACAAGATTTAATTTATTTAAATTCTACCTTTCCACTAAAAATGCGCACCATAAAACCCATCATTAAGCTGTCTACATAAATTAAATGGTGTTTAAAACGCAATAGGGCTGTTCCAAACAGAACCGTCTTCATCAAACAAGGGTTATGACGTTTAATCTAAGTTTTAGCTTGACAAGACCATAAATGAGTAAAAGCAACGCCTAAACTCATGCTGTATTTTTATTTTATTTTAAGAAGGACCTAATATATATATATATATATATATATATATTTTTATATATATCAGAATTTTACCAAGACAGGATGGCTTGCCTAAACATTAATTGGGAACTTATTCAAAAGTCCAACTACCTCTTACAAGGTATGCTACAAGAGCCTAAGCATGCCGTCCAAATCACATTGTTTTCATAAAAAAAATTTGGGATGTACTGAGCCAGAATCGGTTTCATCTACCAACATTAAGATGATTTATTCTAACACATTTACTCCATATTGAGTGCGCTATAAAGGATCCAAACATGCTGTTATATTACTTTAATTTGTAACAGCCCCAAAATTGATTATAAGGTTATTCCATGTTACTTTTCTGTGTGTTCTCACACCAAAACAGAATCAAAGGGAGAATAAATATGTGAAGACTACATCCTAAGCATGCTTCACGGTCTGAGTATATAAGGAGAAGAGGTTCTACGTTGCTTACCTCTCTTGACAATACACTAGGGAGGACGACTGTAACAAGGGATAACACTACTGCTTTCTAAGCTCTACGAACACAGCAACTTAGTCCTTCCAATGGTGGCTGTGCGCAACAAGGAAGAAAGAAAGATTTTCTAAAGTTCAACCCTACAAATAAAGTCACATCTCTGTCAACCCACTTGAGGAAAGAGCTCAACGAAAGAGAGGAATTCCATACCTCTTTGTATGCAAATTCTCGGCTGGACAGGAAAGAGAATGGATGAATCCTTCAATGGTATTTACTTCCAATGGTCCACGGTTTCAAGGGGGAGTAGGTGAGATGCAGTTTGATGATTTTTCTTTGTAGGACTCTCACTGTTTCTCACGGTCAAGGAAGGGAAGAATGAGGATGCTAGAGCAAGTGTTTTTTTTTTTTGCTGCACTTTCACTCACGGTTTAGGAAGACAAGAAATAGCAAAGGCTGAGTTCTTTGTGGATGCACAATCAGCGCTTGATGAGAAAGGGAAAGGTGTTTGTTGGACGCTGTTTTGAAGTGTCAAAGTGTTTAGCAAAAGTGCTGAACTCTTGTTCTCTTTATGCGCATCCAGGGGAAGAAACAATGAGGGATTTGTGGCCATTGATATTGCATGCAAATTGACTCCCCTAACCTCATTGGTCGCATGCAATTAAGGCTATAATAGTTGAACCAAATGACAAGGCATCAGCCCTTTTTCTCTGCTCAAAACAGCGCATGACACAAGGGAAGTAGAAGGCTGATTTCAATTATCTTTTTACTGCAATGGTTCAGAATTTTGGAGACACCCTAGGCGCACATGTGAGGTGCAAGAATGGGTTTGGACAAGTGATGCTTTTGGCCCAAGATGGAGTGGTCATGTTTCTCTAGAGTAAGAGAAGGTTAGGCAAGGTTAAGAGGGTTTTGGGCTGATCTCAACTCCTCTCCAAGGCTCATGGCCGCAGCCTTTAAGGCATAAAGGCCCAAAATATTTACGTCCAAGAGTGTTGTTACCTTATGAATCAGCCCATGAATTAATAAGTTCTCATGTCTTTTAAATACTTTTTAATTCTTCCTAGATGTTGCCATAAAATTATTCTTATAAATTTTATCTAAAATTCCACTTGCCCAAAATAATTTCTCTCCTTAGTATTATAACTCAATAATTCCCTAGTTATATATTAATTCCAAACTAATAACTATAAAATCTGAAATCAAAGCATGTAATGCACATAACTCGAACTTAGCACAATATCTATACTACTCATAGCAATTCATATAATTTTCCTAATTATGTGGGATGTTACACTCTCCCCACCAAATTTTTGAAGTTTGTCCTCAAACTTCGCCTTACCATCCTAAAATTTGTCTAAGTCTAACACTTACATCATGATTACATATTCTCACACATACTTCCTATTCAGACTTCGATCTTATTAATTAAAATCGTAACAATATTCCACATTAATAAGCTTGCAAGAAATTTAGTAACCAAAACAGCACACCTTACCTCCAACATTTCAATAAAAGGATCTTCATCAAATCACAAATTTTCTATCCGATTATTTACTCATATCATGTTAATGGTACCTCTCATATAGTTCGTCAAAACACCCATGAGGAAACTTCCTCGAGCTTTCTGCTGTCCTAGGTACCTCATATGTAATTGATTTTACTGATCAGGGGATCCATTAACGATGATACGAGCATCTCAATTATTGGTACTCGAAGAAAAATCTCAATACAACCATTACATAACTCACCAAAATATACAAAGTCTTAATAGAGTGAATTCTCAATAGTTATGTTAAAAGTCCCTAGTTATAATGGAATTAATATACAAGGAACAAATAAAATCCTATACATGTACAACAACAATTCAAAGTTATTCAAACAATTGCCTACTCACATACAACATGCAGCAAGATATTGGTGCAATGAGAATATTTGAAAGACAATCATAATGTTCCGGGACATACAGAAACATTTTAAATAACATCAGACCTACAAACATGAAACTTAAACAACGAATTTTATTTCTTTTTATTAAACAGCCGCTAACCCAAATAAGCGCACTTACCAAAAATTTTAATTTTCACATCATGCACTCGGCTTTCACATTAGATTTCCACAATTGATGCAAGTAACAGAAAAATTTCTTCGTGGTACTAGTTCGACTAACACATATATAAAAATAATAAACAATTTGACAACGAGTAGTTACCACAACCAAAGACAGAAATTTTTTCATACCAGCTTACTTCCGAAAATTGAGTTATTCATGCTGTTTTAAATAAAAGAATGATTTATTTCAGAATTAAGCTTTTAGCAGAAAAGTATCACTTTCAGTTTCCAAACAAAAAAATTTAGTGCAACAGAAACATATAGTATATGGGTACAGTTCAAAGTTCGATATTTCAAAATTAAATTTTTCTTTAAATCCAATTACCGTTCAACACCATGAGAAATACAAGCACCATCAAGTCATTTATTTTATGGTATAAATAAAGTATACAAAATTAATTCAAACAACCTACATGCCAAATACCAAAACATTTTGTCAAACATATTATCTTTCAGTCCTCTATAGTTAGTCTAAAAAAAAGACCAAACGAATTTCAAGTGCTAATTGAACTACCTACCCGTATGTCTACTTAAGTCAAGAACCAACATAACATTCTGCTTAACAGTTCCAATTAAAATGCATCAAATCAAAACACTGATTTAAACAGCAAGGATTCATATTAATTTATTTCTATGGTTTGAATACACATGCAATAAGATCAAGAGAATGGATATTCCTAGGATTTATTATAGAGTAAAAATTACTTCCCATAGTGTGTGCTACTTCATTATTTTTCTCTAGAATCTGATCCTATCTTACATACATTAACACATAAACATTAGATAACTTCATTTATTTCATTCAAAGGAATTATCAACTCAGCTTTGACCGTCCAAAACAGAATAACACACAACACATTAAAAGTTTAACGAAATGGTTATGAACAAGTATGTGAGGGTTTCCAAACGGGAACAAGACATATTATAACCAGTCCAAAAAAAATCCATATAATCAAAGACACGCTGAGTACTTAATGGTATAAGTAATCACATTTCAACATCATAAGACATACCAATAAAAGCATGGAGTAAAGAGAATCAACACAACCAACATCAACAACCATAGACTCATTGATATGTTTACAGTGTAATTGAGATATTAAAATGGAGTGACAGACATAGTGATGGGTTTAATTAAAACCATGCACCAAAAATAAAAGTTTACGGTTAATTGATTAATATGGGATGACAACATAATGATGGATTCAAATAGAATCAGACATAATTGTAAGCATGGTTTGATTAAGGCAAGTTGACACCCAAGATAAACAAAATGTAATTTATATCGTATGCAAGCTACAACATAGTACCCTATACGTCAATCAACTTATGTAATTCAGGTTCTTAATATGATTTTATATCGTTCCTATGTAAAACTTTCTATATACCAACTACATTCTTGGTGAAATTTGAAACTTAGTCTACACAATACAATTGCACACAATTACACCATTATCGTTTCAACATTCTCAATCAAGCCATTTTCATCTGCACAATCGTACCTAGGTATTATTCTTTGAAACATAAAATTAAACGAGCAAGGGTTTCAATTACATGCATTCTGTTTTTGCAAGTACTTGGTATTAATTAGAATTTTCAAATATTTAACTCTATCAACACAAGAAAGTCTATCAATTCAATCAAAGATCGTTCTTAGACATGTCTGAAATAATCACAAAATACCAACCAAATCAATGCATACTATTCAAATTGACAAACATTACACACATAATACGTAGAGGGATAAAATCAATTGCACTCATACACACCACCTCTTAATTCACGGTTTCATCCTTAGAATTAATGACTAAACTTGAGCTTTGGTGAGTTGTACCTACCTTGAGCTTGAGTTTTAATGGATTAAAGGTGTGATCTTTGCATGTTTAAAGGATTAATCAAGTAACCAACTGGGGAGTGGACCTTAATCAGTATAAAGATGCATGCTTTAACGTAAGTAAGTGTTAAAAATGGAACCTTGGAAGGATATCTTCACGAAATGCATTTTCTGCATTCTGTCGTGAAATATCCGGATATGTGATATCCGGATATGGGTTTTGTGTATCCGGATAATAGATATCCGGATATGGGATTCTGGATATCCGGATATTGCATATCCGGATATGTCCAGTGAGATATCCGGATATTGAATATCTGGATATGGTCCCGAGGAATATCCGGATATTCTGGGATTTCGTAGAACAGTAGCTGTGCTGTGTGTACAGTAGGCTATTGGGGGTTTGTGGACCCTAGGTTGATGAAGTTGAACTTCTGTAATTAATGAACTAAGTCAGAATCGTTGTGATTAAGGACTTCTGGGTTGGTATGGAGCCTTAAGACGTAAAACGTAAGGAAATGCGTTGTCTTTAAGTTTTATGCTTGTGTTGCATTTTATTGATATAGTATTGGTCCATAACAGATTGTGAATCTGCTGTGTTTGGACTTTGAGTTGTGGACTCTTGGCTTTTGGAGTTAGCTTGCAAGGTAAGCTTTCGTGTCCTCGGTTTAGCCATGTTGTGGTTCCACCATGTCCCATGGGGGTATGGTTTATGCATGCTGTGTACATGCTTTTGGATATTTGATATGTTGATTGAACTTTACATGTAATGACTTTTAATATGCATGTGTTGTTTCATCTTGACGGGAAGCCTGAGTATGTAGCGTCATACAAGACGGTGTACCGGGGGTGAATGCAAGTGGTACTTGCACGGTGTGTAAGTGATAGACGTATACCTGCACTGGCTCTGGCCAGTAGATTAGTATTGACACACATGACATGATTATCTGCTGCATTGCATTGTTTTAGAAATGATAAATGATAAATTGTTTTTGAACTTATATTGCACATGTAAGTGAGCTTGGGGTGGAAGATCCTTGAGGACTCACTGACTTACTGAGATTTCTAGATTAGAGATCTTACCCCACGTTTGGGGAATGCTTATTTCAGGATCAGGTAGTATGGGTACTGATGCCTCAGGCGGCAGGAGGCCGGAGCTTAGCTGATTATGTATTACTGCTTATGTTAGCATGACTGGATTTGGATGTTGTTTATGTTTTCCGCTATTTATGATATGTTGTTGTTGAGACTGATGTTGGGCATGTTGCCTTATTTGAGTGAGCATGGGGATTGTCCATGACACTTTCTGTTAGTACTTGTAGTTTGGAGTTGTATAAACTATTAGATGGTCCGGTCTACGTTGTTGTAGTTCCGTGACTAGAGCCATACTTATATTATCTATGTTATGAGGTATTTCAGTTAGCTGTTTTATTGCAATTACATACAGACGATGTTTTATTAATTGATTATTAAGCAAGTTGGTAATGTTAATGGCATCATAATTGAAAAGAAGAAAGTAATTCCGCATTTTAATTAAGCGCAGCTTAATACGATATTATGATAACATTACCGGATATATACGGGGTGTTACACAACACGTCCTCAGTGACCTTCCTGTTCGCCTCTCTGACGGCGTCCAGCATGGCCTGGTTTGCCATTCTCATGGCCTCCTGGTCGGCTTGTCGGGCGCCTGCATCTAAGCCAATGAAGCCAGGACAGGATCGAGCTGATCCTTCGAAGTCTCACGGGTTCTCCCGGGTCTTACCAAGACTCTGCACAAGTTACACAAATTATGAGTTGATCAGGCCCACGCAATGTGATCACATATGTATTATCATAATAATACTCGACGGAGCAAACACACAAAACAGACACAACCAAACATCCTAATAATTGCAATACATACAGGCTTTTCCCTTGAACCGTTGCTCTGATACCATAAAATGTAACACCCCGTATATATCCGGTAGTGTTATCATTACATCGTATTAAGCTACGCTTAATTAAAAATGTGGAATATTCTTTTTCTTTTCAATTATGACATCATTATCAATTACCAACTTGATTACTTAATCAATTTCATAAAATATCGCCTGAATGTAAATTGCAATAAGAAATCTACTGAAATACCTCATATAACATATAAAGTGAGTATCTAAGTCACGACATTACATCACGTAATCCGGACAATATCCTGATACATTAATACAACTCTAATAAAAGCAAGACATAACAAGTCTACGTGGCATAGACAATCCCCATGCTCACCAAATCAACAGCGTCTCAACAAGATAATCCAAAATCATAACATGAAGCTAAAAGCATAAAAACAGCAAGCATATCCAGCATCCAACATGTCAGCATCTAATGTCATCATTATCTAACTCAGCTCCGGCCTCCTGCCGCCTGAGGTCTCAACATTACCTGACCTAGAAATAAGCATTCCCCAAACGTGGGGTGAGATCTTTAAACCAGAAATCTCAGTAAGACAAGGGGTCCTCAAGGATCTTCCACCCCAAGCTCACTTACATGTGCAATATAAGTTCTAAAAGCATTTATATCAATATAAGTTCCAAAACTATGTAGTGCAACAGATATTCATGCCATGTGTGTTTATCACTATTCTACTGGCCGGAGAAATGCACGAATATGTTTATACCTACATGTAGTACAAGGAACACCGTTTGCACCTCACCCACAGCCTCACCATCTTGTATCTACCACATACTCAGGTTTACCGTATAGGTGGAATACCACATGCATATCATAAAGGCACTAGCATATAATAGCTCAATAGCATTTCCAAAACATCAAAAGCATGTAACACAGCATGCATATAACCATACCCCCATGGGACATGGTGGAACCACAACATGGCTAAACCGAGGACACGAAAGCTTACCTTGCAAGCTCACTATCCAATGCCAAGAGTCCTCACAGCTCAAGTCCAACACACAGCAGATCATAATCTGATTTAGGACAGCAAGTGTATCAACATACATAGCTCAAAAGCATTAACATAAAGACTACGTTCTCCTTTAACGATTTTCATCTTAAGGCTTCCAACAAAGCCACAAGCCCTTAATCACAAGATTCTGACTTAGTTCATTAATTACAGAAGTTCAACTTCAGCAATCTAAGGTCCACAAACCCCCAATAGCCTACTGTACAGACATCACAACTACTGTTCTTCGAAATCCCAGAATATCCGGATATTCCTCGGGGCATATCCGGATATGCAATATCCGGATATCTCTCTGGCAATATCCGGATATCCAATATCCGGATATCTCTATGGCAATATCCGGATATCAATATCCATATCCCCATATCCGGATATCAATATCCGGATACACATATCCGGATATTTCACGAGCAAATATCCGGATATTTCGCGACAGAATGCAGTTTCTGCATTTTCGCGAAGATATCCTTCCAAGGTTGGGTTTTTACTGAATTCAGACACTAAGACATCTATTTCTAGGTGTGTTTGACATTACCCAACGTTAGGTTATCATCTTTTAATCATTACATGCATCAAGGTTCCATTTTAAAGCATTAAACTCATGATCAAAGGTTGGTACAACATACCAGAGCTTAAAACAGAAAGACAAGGGCTCTTGGAGCTCTCCAACACTTCTGACTTCCAAGGAAAACGAAAATGGCTCAACAAGATGAGTTCTTTCTTCCCCAAAGGTGATACTTTGTAGCTCCAAATGCCTTAACAAAGGCTCAACCAACTCAAACTCACCAACTCAGCCTATCACCCTCAAACACAGTAGCTGGAACACCAAGACAAAGCTATCTCTCACCCTCACAAAGCCACCCACAAGTGTTTGCAAGGAGGAAATTTGAAGAAAATCAAGAAAGATCACAACTTGGCTCAAGAAATGGAAGGGAAGGCCAATGGAACAGTAACCAGCAGATGGTCAGCCCCAAACTCACGCATAGAAAACTGATCCTAGGGTTTTGTGCCCATAATAAGAGTATTTATAGCCCAAACACACTTAAACACACAGTATTAACTTTAATTGCTACGCTTAGCATTTTAATCCCAAACTCAGGATTCTTAAACTACACAATTTTACAAGAATTATCATATTTTTATTATATTTTTCGGAGCACCTTTCCACTACGCGCTTTTCATAGCCACTATCAGTTTCTGGCACCAGTTCTCATTATTTGGACTTAAAACTCGTTTTACAAGTCCTATATATTATTCTAGTAATTATCATGCACTTAATATAATTTTTCGGGATACTTTTTCGATATGCATTTATACCGACTAGCAGAACCGGTATCTGCACTTTTCTTCCGAAAAGCGACTTTCAGCATTCTTAATCACTTATCATGATTATTAAATCCCCTTAATAATTATTAGGGTCAATTATGGAATCATTTCCTATTTTCTCATAATTAATCAGTTAAATTCCTTATTTAACAGTGTGGGTTCTTACAGTAGGAACCTTGTTAGGGCGGCTAACAACCTGTTAGTTGTTGAATCTCTCTTTTATTTTGGGTTTCTTTCATTTCTAGGACGGCTTTGCACTTGTCAGGGTTGACTTTAATTCCCCTTTTAGTGAGCTTGAAGCCCTGAAATTTCCCAGCTTACACCCCGAAAGTGCACTTGGTTGGGTTCAATCTAATTCACCAAGCTCTCAATTGTTCGAAAGTTTCCTTCAAGTTAGCCACGTGTCTATCAGCATGAATTGATTTGACGATCATGTCGTCGATGTATACCTCCAAGTTTCTTTCAATTTGATTTTGGAAGACTTGGTTCACCATTCTTTGGTATGTCGCCCCGACGTTTTTGAGGTCGAAGGGCATGACATTATAGCAGAAATTTTCCTTCTCGGATATGAAGGTGGTTCTCTCATGATCATTTGGGTGAAGTGGGATCTGGTTATACCCGGAATACGCATCCATGAATGACAATAGCTGAAACCCTAAGGAGTTGTCAACTAGCTGGTCTATGTTAGGCATTGGATACGAATCCTTTGGGCAGACCTTGTTGAGGTCGGTGTAATCTATGCATATTCTCCATTTCCCACTGGGCTTCTTTACCATCACGATGTTGGAATGTCATGTGGTATATTATTTTTCTCTGATGAATCAGGCCTCCAATAGCTCGTCCACGTTCTCGTTCAAGGCTTGATGTCGGTCAGGGCCCATTTTTCTCTTTTTCTGGGAAATCAATTTTGATTTGGGATACATGGAGAGCTTGTGGTAGTAAAAGGTAGGATCTATACCTGGTATCTCGGATGTCTTCCATGTGAATACGTCAAAATTCTCATTGAGGAATGAGACAAGTTGCTTCTTCGTTTAGGCCTCCAACCCATTTCCAACCTTAGTGTGACGCTTGCCATCCCCTCCTATGTTGACGACCTCTAATTCTCCTTGAGGCTCTGGGCAAGGTGCTTGAAGCTCCTCTCTCATGTGCAGCTCGACCAGATTTACTTGGTTTTCGCATGGGTATACAGATTGGTCTTTAGGTGAGACTTTATCTCCTCTTCTTATTCTTGGAGGGGGGGATGACGGGCCGCTCTGAGATACTCTGAGAGTTTCGTAGTAATATTCTCTGACTTCCTTTTGGTCCCCACGTATTGTGACGACCTCATTTTTTGACCCCCACCATTTTCAGTGCTTGGTGTTTTGTGGAGACTAACATGTCCCATTCGTGAATCGTAGGTCAGCCAATGATGACATTGTAGGATGAGGTCGCATCCACTACAATGAATCGGACTCTGCCTTCTCGGAATGCTTCCTTCGTTCCCAAAGTTAGCTTTAAGTCGATATAGCCTTTTGGGAGAGACGGTCCTCCGTTGAAACCAATTAGCTCGGTGACACATGGTTTCAAATCTTGCTCATCTAAGTTCATCTTCCGGAAAGCATTCCAGAAGAGTATGTCGGCTAAACTTCTGGGGTCAATGAAAATTCTCTTGACCCGACAATTAACTAGCATCCCAGTGATTACTAATCCATTAGTGTGGCCAGGGATGACCTTTTGTAGGTCTTCCTCTACAGAGAATAACTTGGGGAGGTCGTGTTTTCCAGCTCTTCCTTTGAAGATAGGTCTGTCTTTGACTGACATAACCTCCTTTAGGTATCTCCTTCTGGCAGTCGTAGTGTCACCTCCTCCTCCCAAGGCTCCACTTATCACATTGCATTCGTATTCAGCTTCTTGGTACTCATAATCCTTGTCTCCGGCCTTTTTTCTTTATTAGGGTGATCTTGACCTCGATCTTTCCTGTCATCCCTCTATGGGCTTGAGCTCCTGCTTCGACTTCGTTGTCTTCGCTTGCAATTTTCCTTGCCTTGGGTTCGGATGAGGTATTGGTTGAGCTTTCCTTCTCTGATGTGCTTTTCAATAGCATCTCGGAGGTCCCAATAATTGTCTTTTGTATGGCCATTTTGGTCGTGAAAGGCACAGTACTTGGTTATATCTAAACTGCCTCTGTTCTTTATGGGCTGAGGTCTTTCGACGTTACGCAACTTGGTTTAGCCACCTCTTTCCAGATTTAAGATTTGGAGACATTGAGAGGAGCGCAACTATCAAACTTAGTTCTTGAGGAGCGTTCGTCTGACCTCTTGTGGTGAGAGTCGGATGCCTTCTTGGATACCTGTCGATCTTTATCCTTATTCTTCTTATTTGGACTTTGGCGATTTGGGCTCCGGCCTCGAGATTCGCCATAGACCCTTTGCATGTCTTCGACGTCGATGTATTTTTTCGACCTCCGTCTAAATTCCTCCAAGTCATTGACTGGGTTCTTATAGATGGATCTGGCCAGTGGGGACTCGTCATCCAGTCCCGAGATAATTAAGTGGAGATGAACTGGCTCAGTTAAGTTTCGTACCTCGAGGGCGGCCTCTTTGAAGCAATCCAGGTATTTTCGTAGTGACTCGTTCTCCCTTTGTCGAATTCATCCTAAGGCATAGCCGGGCATGGGGTGTGCTTTACTAGTGGCGAAGTTCAAGCGAAAAGTGTGAGCCAGGTCCTCGAATGAATCAATTGAGTTCCTAGGCAGCCTTGTAATCCACGCCATAGCCTGACCTGTTAAGGTCGTCACAAAGATTCTGGCCTTGATGAGTCAAGTTATCCCGTTGAAGAGTATCACAGTTTTGAAGGCCTCCAAATGGGCGTCTGGATCCTGACTTCCGTCATAAGAAGGTATTTTGGCACTTTTGAATCTCGACAGAATTGCCTAGTTCATAAGTCTTTCGGTGAATGGACTGTCATTGGCATCTTCATCATGGAGATAGTTATCTCCTTGGTCGTTGCCCTAACCTCCGTCTTCATGTTGGTTCTCATTCTGAGTACCTCGACCATGTTCAGTTGCCGGGTTTCGGTGTTCCCGCCCCTCAGTTTCAGCTCGGCCTTTTGTTTCAAGCTGGCCTTCTCTTCCAGCTCGGCCTTCAGTGTTCTGGTTTCCTAGCTCGGCTTCCAGTGCTTCCATTCTTTGAGCATCTAGCCGCTGATGAGCCAGGAACCTGTTCTCCATCTCTTGTATCCTTTGAAGGATTGCATTCAGGGCGATGTTAGCTATGTGGCTGTCATCTCTGGGTTGTGCATTTGGTTGTGGCTGACGTACCAACTCCGTCGCAGGGTTGCTTCAGGCCGTGATATGCAATGACTCAATGCCGACCTCTCCGACTTGCACATCCACCAAGACCGGATCTCCCAGCTCTTGGAGATGCTCAATGGCAGACTGGTGTTTTGGTTGGGGTTGAGCATTGCTGGGTGTCGCACGAGTTTTTGTCATTGTGGAATGGGAGTCAAATTTTATCGATTCCCACATACAGCGCCAATGTTCGGTCCTAGAGAACAGTAATGATATACCGTATGGTATGTGCTCAGAGATATCTTAGATATGGATATCCAAATCGACTTATAGCCAATTCTCCAATCACTGCACACAAGCAATAGGCTTATAGCCAAGACGTGGGTGTGTGCACAGTGTTGGCAGCAATAGTAAATGAGTCAAAAAGTGTGTACCTGGGGGGTCTTAAGCATTGTATTTATAGGGGTTACCTTTTAGGCTGTAGTAGGATTCAACTCTTTTTTTGTAGGGATATGGATTCTATCCTCATTATCTTTATTGTTTCATGCTGTTAAGATAATTGGGTCATTATCCTTTAAGGGATTCTTGGGTAGGCAGTTAGGATATGGACATATTCCATAACAAAAGTGATGAAAAATAATGTTTCATCAGCAAGTCCTCAAAATCCATTCGTACAAGTGAAGGAAAATATAAAAGATCAAGATACTTTGATAACTCTGATATTAATTTACTGGAATATGTATTTGTTTCTTCTTCTACTACAACAGAAGAAAGTTCTACCAGTAAAATTGTTTCAGAGAGCAATTTGCACAGTTTCACCTATGGAGAGCTTATGCAAGCAACAAATAATTTCAGAGAAGAATTGGGAAGGGGATTTTGTGGCACTGTCTTTAAAAGGGCTACTATTGTTGTCAAGAAATTAGACAAAGTGCTTAAACACAGCGATAAACCTTAGATTTCTTGGTAGCAATAGCAGTAGGCTCCCGTGCTCTGTGACAAGCATAATCCTCTACCTCAGCCATCGTCCTCGCCCATGCTCAACAAATCCACCTCACTCGTATCGATAACCTCTAGCTCTAGCTTTCGCAAATTGGGGCACCCACTAGCAAGACCTTTAGAAAATAATTTTTTTTTTTTAAATTTCAATGCAAAACGACATAGTTTTAACTAGCCGGAGATATCATTATCTCAAGCAGATTGATAAATATTTTTCATATATATATAAATTCTTATATAAGTTTCCAATATGTCTAATCCAAGAACTTACTTTTGGTGCATTTATAGTAGGTATTACTTTACCGAGTTAGGATATTCTTACTACCCATATTTTTTACTACCACTCTAATCACCATTGGATTAGAGGAAAAGTTGAATGAAGAGAGAGAAAAAAATAACTTTTGAATCCAATGGTGATTAAAGTGCTAGTGAAGTGGTAGTAGAAAAATTTGGTAGTAAGAATATCCTACCTCTTACTTTACCTTAAATAAATTTTTTTAGAGATTTAGATGAAAATATGATAAAAACAAAGGGCAGCATAAAATGATATTTTTTTATTAAATATGATAAGAGATGCACCGAGTCTCATAAAAATTTCCCAAATCCAAGGGTGTTTGGCAGACATGGATGTGACAGGACTAGGGGTGTAAATGGGCTGGGCTGGGTCGGGCTTTGGCCTTCCTGGCCCAAGCCTACGTCAAAACAAATTCAGCCTATCAGGCCTACTGGCCTATTAAAGACTTTATTTGTAGGTCAAGTCTGGCCTATTTTAAAAATAATAAAGCCTGACATGGCCTATAGGCCTTGTATGTTAGTATATGGATGTCCTAGAGACAATCTTTTGATTAGATTAGGACATAAGTGGATCTTTGTATTGTCGCAAATAAATAAAAGCATTCTTTATCCTGTTTCATATCTTGTCTCGATATTACTGTTAATATTATATATGAGTAACTGGATAAACTCCTTGGAATAAAATAGGTATCTCTTGAGTATCTGTGATGAGATCACGATCATGAGGATTCAAGGATACTGGATGTTTATTCCTAATTTTATGTTCCTAGTTTAGAGACACTGAGAATGGGGATCAACGATCTCGGGTAAGTCTAGCACGACTTATCTACTTGTATTCGGATACAAGGTAAAGACCTCATGAGCGACAGATATGGAGATGTCTTAGCTAAAGTCGTGGGTGGATCTATAAGGGTATAGCTCGCACTGAACAGACCCACAAAAGAGACTCTATGAGGAAATCTCACAGAGAGTATCATTAGAGTAGTCTCTTTATATTTAGGTATGTCTTTCCTTAGACCAGAAGTTATTGCATAGACTGTGTTCTAGAAGGCATGCTTTGACTGTATACCTCGTCTGCCTGAAACATGAAGACTCATAGGTATACTGTTGGGCTTGTCCTGAAAGAGCACAGGGCTAGGGTGATAAGCTGAAGGAATTCGTCAAATCTCTGTGAGAGATTAGGTTATCTGTGAACCGGAGAAATCGGGATGACATTTACAGGGACTCGGAAATCTATGCATAGTAAAAGAGATCATGAGATGATCTGCCTTTAGAGTCAGTAAATTGAAGATTCCCTATTTCGAATAAAGCTTACCCTAAACCGCAATGGTTGATACATTTCCTTACCCTAGGTTAATGGGAAGGTAACCGAGACGAAGGGAAATACATACGGCAACCAAATATGTGTAATAGGATGATCAAGTCATTAATCTAACTAGTTCTGGGGCAACAAAGCATTGCTAGTGCTCTGTGTTGTCATAGATGGGTTGTGGGCTTATTGGGCCCAAACCCATTTATGTCAGTGGCTATGTTGGACCTAATGGGTCACACGCTAACACCTAATTGTCTAGATGAACTAGCATTAAAGGTATTGGGCCTAATAATGGTCATTAGTCCAAGAAGTAGTTTGGAAGTCCACCTTGAGGGTGGAGGGCGCATAGATCACAGTAATGGGCTTGGATAGTCCAAGACACTACTAATTAATTTAATTGTTTAAATTAATTATCAAACATTTGAATTTTGAATTTTGAAATTTGGAAATTGAATTTTGAAATTTGAATTTTGAATTTGAATTTTGAAATTCGAATTTTCAATTTGAAATTTGAAATTTGAAATTGAAATTTTGAAATTTGAAATTTAAATTTGAATTTTGAATTTGAATGTTTGAAAGTTTGAATTTGAATGTTTGAATATTCGAATTTAAATATTTGAATTCAAATTTGAATTGGCTATGAAAAGTTGTTTCATAACAAAAGGATAAGATAAGATCTTGTTGGAACAAATCACTAGTATCAAGAGGAGATCTTTTGGACATGATCCAAGAAGATTGGGGCGCTGATTTTGGCTGTTGGTGAGTGTCATTTAGTCATCAAAATAAGCTCCAAAAGATACGGTCTGTTGGGAGAATATTTGAGTGAGTTGATTCAAGTTTGAATGCAACTACTCAAACATATCTGGACTCCTTTTGGGACTGAATGGGGCGCACAGTATGAGTGGTCATGTGATGACCATCATGTCAGAATCTTGATTAGATAAAGACCTTATCTCATAAGGATTCAATGGAGAGGTTGTTGGGAGTTTTGAATTGCAACAACTCATTTATCTCCTCATTTGTTGTGCGCCACTTTCATGGGATTTTGAAGTGAAAAAATCTGATTTCACTTATTTATTCCCTCACTCTCTTGTGCAATATATGTGTGTTCCTCCTTAGGGTTTTAAAAAAAAGTGAAAAAGACCTAGCCATTCTCTCCTCCTTCCATGCGCCACCTTGTGAGGTTTTCTCTCTGAAAACATCACTCTTCTAAACACATTTGCCTAGCCTCCTCTTTCATACATTGAGCGCATAGCAAGCCTCATTGTGGTGATCAATTGGTGGTTCTACAAGAAGGAGTTCTTGCATCTAGACGCGGGTGGTGTGGATCAACGTTAGAGGGTTTGAACCCTTCAGACCTGACCTTGGTCATCCTGAAGTTTCACGAACAAGGTATAATATACGTCTTAAAGCACGTATCTTGATATGCATGTGTGTTCCGCTAGCGAAAATTTTTGTTTTTTCCCTATCACATGCCTCGACCTTCAAGGTCATTTTACTTTCAAGTGGTATCAGAGCTCGGTTGCTTTACTATCAGCGAGTGATGGTACCTTGTTTGTGAGAAAGATTTTCACGGTTAAAATTTCTTTAAAGAGTTAAAGATTCAATTTTTTACATATGGATTTTAATATACAATGCTTTAAATCGTTAAAGTTATCGTTTTTATGAACATGTTAATATGATTGCTATGTTCATATATCCATATGTGTTCATGGTTATTTTTCTTTTTCCTTTATGAAAGTTTTAAAAGGAAACACCTTTTGGAAAGGTAGAATTCGACCGTGAAGGGTATTTTAAATACCTTGATTGTTTTCTTATTTTCTCCATGAATTGTATCATGATCAAGGCATGAAAATTTTTTCGAAAATTTGCATCATATACATATGTATATGGTTTGGCCATTAAGGTGTTTATGGCTACATGCATGGTTTAATTTTGTGTTCTTTGAGAAAGAGTGAACAAAATTTGAATTATATTGATTGTTATATATAATTCGGCCAAATAAGGAATTAAGAAAATTTTAATTTTAATTTTTGTTTTGATGTTTAATTGTTAAATATCAAGACATATGTGAGAAGCATATTATATCATAATATTTTGTACTTGTAAGTTGTCTAACATTTCAGGTGCAACAAGGAAGGGGGATGGTCATGGTGCCCGAAATTTAAATTTCAAATTTTAAATTAATGTGTAATTTTGCTCTATTTAATTAGAGTTGTAATTTGTTTTTTAAATTTTGTATTTTAAGTTTGTCCCTCCAAAGATGTTTTGGAGTTTCTTTAATTATTTGTAATTAGAAAAATTAGGCTAGTGGCGTTTAGACGACAAGAAGCCGTGGCTTGAAAAGCAAGATGGACAAATGAGCGAGCACCATGACTATCTCAAAATAAAAATTATTTTATTTGCATGTATGTTTTGTACGACTAGCATGCATGAGATAATATATCGCGATATGTATGCTTTGTGGCTTAAGACGTCTAGTATGCATGAAATTGGACAAATCGCGTTTTTATGTATTATTATGCACGTCCAATTACGACTAGTGTAATCCGATAGATGTTTGACATAGGATACGACTAGTATGATAATAATACTAATGCGTTTGATGAGACTTAATAAACCCTAAATAAAAGGAACCCTTAAAAGGAATAAATTATTAAGCATATGATTACCTCCCACCACCAATATTACTCGAACCTCCTCTACATAGTGGTGCTCCACAACTCAGTTGGGACCCACTGTTTCGTTGAGTAAGAGTAGTATTAGAAGTGTAAGACACTTAGGGTGCTGGTTAGTGCTTAACTGAGGCATAAGTTGCAGGCTCAGCCGGGCTTATGTGCTTAGGGTAATGATGTTAGGTTGGTTGCATGAGATGCACCACTAAGTGACAAAGAGTTGTTAACCTAATGTTAAGAGAGGGTATGAGATACTGTTGATGAGGATCAACCCATTATTTAAATTAATCTTGCGGTCTCAGACGGGGGTTAAAATAAATAATCGCACTCTTAATCCCACTACGGTAAAATCTAAAAGTAGATAAACCCTAAGTCAAATGGTAAGGGTCATTGACTTAGATAAAATAGTGGGAGGGGCAAATTATTTAAAGTCTTTAATAATTTGTTACACGACAATATATATTAATTAATCTATCTTTACATTTTCAGTTTTTAGTATGACTAATTCACTGTCACTGTGCTCAATACTCGATACGAACAAACTAACCGGTCCTAATTTTATGGACTGGTATCGGAACGTCAGAAATGTTCTGCGGGCCGAAAAAGTTGCTTATTTCCTTGACACTGCTTTACCTATTGCGCCTAAAGAAGGGGAAGATGGGTTCACGGAATTTGATTTCGAAGCCCACAAGCAACACATGAATGATAATGTGTTGGCTTGTTGCATCATGCTGGCATCCATGTCGCCTGAACTGCGTAAACAACACGAGCATATGGATGCCCCCTCTATTATCCTGCATCTCAGGGAGTTGTATGATATTAAAGGCAGACATGAGAGGTATGAGACCTTTAGGGAATTGTTTCTATGCAAGATGACTGAAGGCATGTGTTTTAACCGCCATGTACTGAAGATGATAGCGCTCATTGAGAAGCTAGAGGGTCTAGGGTTGACAATGGATGCTGAATTAATTAATGACCTAGTTCTATAATCACTTCCTCCTTCTTTTAGTGAATTCATAATGAATTACAACATGCATGGGATGCTTGTGAGCTTGCCAGAGTTGTTAAGTATGTTAACAACTGTTGAAATGTCTATCAAGAAGGATGAGACACAAGCTCTTCTGATTGGTGGGCCTAAAAGGGCCAAGGGTATGGGCAAGGAGCCTGCAAAAGGAAACTCCCTTAAGCCCAAAGGAAAAACCAATAAGAAAAAAGGCAAAGAGAAAGGTAAGAGTGCACCCAAGGACAAAAGAGATGTTGTATGCTTCCATTGTGGCAAGAATGGCCATTGGAAGAGGAATTGTCCAGACTACCTGAAGAGTGTGAAGGACAAGAAGCATAGTGATGCTTCTACCTCAGGTATTTACATGATTGAGATAAATTATTCTTGTGCTAATCCGACTTCATGGGTATTGGATACCGGTTGTGGTTCTTATAATCTGCAATGTGATTGCAGGTGCTTAGGAGCCCTAGAAGATTGGAGAATAACGAGGTGGACCTCCGCGTTGGTGATTGAGCAAGAGTTGCTGCTCATGCTGGTGGAGATACCGACCTCATTAGCCTACGAGCCTCTTATTGCATTTTAATAATTGTCTTTATGTTTTCGGCATTTCTAGAAACATTATTTCTATTTCTTGTTTAGAACAAGATGGTTTTTCTTTCACTATTAGGGACGGTACATTTTCTATCATTTTGAATGATATTATTTTTGGTACTTCTTCTTTAATAAATGGATTGTATGTTTTGGAAATGGGAACTGAAGTGCTCAATGTAGATGTGAAATGACCTAGGATAGATAATCAATCCTATCTTTGGCATTATAGACTAGGGCACATAAATGAAACAAGATTGTCTAGGATGCATAGAGATGGATACCTAAATTCCAAGGATTTGGAATCCTATGGACAATGTGAATCTTGTCTAGCTGGGAAAATGATTCATCAAAAGCCCTATGGGCTTGAGATTCATAGGGCTAGTGAGTTATTAGAACTCATTCACTCTGATGTATGTGGCCCAATGTCTATTGAGGCTAGAGGAGGATACTCCTATTTCATTACCTTTACTAATGAAGTAGAGAAACAGCGTGGCAAGATGATTAAGTCATTACGATCAAATCATGGTGGTGAATATCTGAGCCATGAGTTTCAGGATTATCTAAGAGAAAATGGAATTCTCTCGCAGTTTACTGCACTTTACACACCACACCAAAATGGTGTCTTCAAAAGGAGAAACAAGACCTTGTTAGACATGGTTAGGTCTATGATGAGTGAGACTCAACTTCCAAAATCGTTTTGGGGATATGCCTTAGATACAGCGGCATACCTTCTAAATAGGGTACCATCTAAATCTGTTCAGACCACACCATATAAGATATGGAACGGTAAGAAACCCAACCTGAGTTACCTCAGGGTATGGGGATCGCTGGCTTATGTCAAAGCGTTGGCATCAGACAAGCTTAGTGCTGAAGAGTACTAAATGTCTATTTGTGGGGTATCCCAAGGTTCTAAGGGGTACTGCTTTTACTCCAAGAATGAACACAAGGTGTTTGTGTCCAGGAATGCTGAGTTCCTTGAGAAGGATTTAATCTCTCAAGGAGCCAGTGGGAGTAAGATTGATCTTGAAGAAGTACAAGAACCACAAGAACAGATTGAGGAACCCGAGTCTGCTCCGCAGGCGACGTTCTCCAATGGAGAAGTAAACACACAACTGCGTAGATGTACGAGGGTCATCCATCCACTTAAGAGATATGGGTTTGTGATTGAGAATCAGCAAACCGTCGAGGATGATGAACCAAGTAACTACGAAGAGGCAGTCAAGGATGTTGACTCTTCTAGATGGCTCGAAGCCATGGAATCTGAAATGGATTCGATGTATCAAAACAAGGTATGGACCTTGGTTCCTAAAACGCAAGGAATAGTTCCTATCGGTAACAAATGGGTCTTTAAAAGAAAGACTGATGCAGATAGCAACATTCAGACTTACAAAGCTAGGTTGGTGACGAAAGGGTATCGTCAAAGACAAGGAGTTGAATATGATGAGACTTTTTCACCGGTTGCCATGATCAAATCTATTAGGATCATGCTTGCAATAGTAGCAGGCATCAAGGAGTTGGAATATTCGTTTTGATGAAATCGTTAAGAGTAACGGTTTTATCAAGAACGAGGATGAACCTTGTGTTTACAAGAAGGTTAGTGGGAGTAATGTCGTCTTCCTGGTACTTTATGTAGATGACATATTTTTAATAGGAAATGACATCCCCACATTACAAATAACGAAAGAGTGGCTTTCAAAAGGCTTCACCATGAAGGATTTGGGAGAAGCGACCTTTATACTTGGTATAAAGATCTATAGAGATAGATCCAAAAGGCTGCTGGGTTTATCTCAATCCACGTATGTTGACAAAATGTTAAAAAGGTTTAGCATGGAAGGGTCGAAAATGGGTTTTCTTCCCGTCAGTCATGGGATACATCTTTCAAAGGCTATGTGTCCTAAGTCACAGCCTGAGAAGGATCGCATGAGTGGAATTCCATACGCTTCGGCTTTTGGATCCATCATGTATGCCATGATATGTACGAGACCATATGTCTCATATGCTTTAAGCATGACGAGCAGATACCAGTCTGACCCTGGAGAGGGTCACTGGACAGCAGTCAAGACCATCCTTAAGTACTTAAGAAGAACTAAGGATGCGTTTCTGGTCTATGGTGGGGTTGATGAGCTTTCAGTGAAAGGGTTCACTGATGCCATCTTTCAGAATGACAAAGATGACTGTAAGTCACAATCAGTGTTCGTGTTAACCTTAAATGGTGGGGCAGTATCTTGGAAGAGTTTCAAGCAGGAGACAACAGCAGATTCAACGACAGAAGCTGAATACATAGCTGCTTCAGAAGCGGCTAAGGAGGCCGTGTGGATCAAGAAGTTCATATCTGAACTAAGGGTGGTTCCAAGCGTAGATGAACCCATACAGTTGCTTTACGAAAGCACTGGAGCCAATGCGCAGTCAAAGGAACCTAGGTCCCATCAAAGATCTAAACACGTGCTCCGCAGATATCACCTGATTAGAGTAATCATTAATAGGATGGATGTAAAGATGGATTATGTTCCCACAGATGGATTATGTTCCTACACATTGTCCATAGGATTCCAAATCCATGGAATCTAGGTATCCATCTGCATGCATCCTAGACAATCTTGTTTCGTTTATGTGCCCTAGTCTACAATGCCAAATATAAGATTGATTATCTATCCTAGGTCGTTTCACAGCTACATTGAGCACTTCAGTTCCCATTTCCAGAATATACAATCCATTTATTAATGAAGCAGTACCATAAACAATATCATTCAAAATGATAGAAAATGTACCATTCTTAATACTAAAAGTAAAATCATCTTGTTCTAAACAAGAAATAGAAATAATGTTTCTAGAAATGTTCGGAACATAAAGACAATTATTCAAATGCAATAAAAGGCCCGTAGGCAAAATAAGGTCGGCATCTCCAACAGAATGAGCAGCAACCCTTGCTCCATTGCCAACGCGAAGATCCACCTCGTTTCTCTCCAATCTCCTTGGGCTCCTAAGCACCTGCAACATATTGCAGATATGAGAACCACAACCGGTATCCAATACCCATGAAGTCGGATTAGCACAAGAATAATTTATCTCAGTCATGAAAGTACCTGAGGCAGAAGCATCACCATGCTTCTTGTCCTTCACACTCTTCAGGTAGTCTGGACAATTCCTCTTCCAATGGTCTTTCTTGCCACAATGGAAGCACTCAGCATCGCCTTTGTCCTTGGATGCTTTCTTACTCTTGTTGCCCTTCTTCTTCTTGGATTTTCCTTTGGGCTTAAGGGAGTCACCTTTAGCAGGCTCCTTACCCTTACCCTTACCCTTGGCCTTGCTAGGCCCACCAATCAGAAGAGCTTGTGTCCTATCCTTCTTGATAGACACTTCAGCAATTGTTAACATACTTAACAATTCAGGCAAGCTCACAAGCATCCCATGCATGTTATAATTCATTATGAATTGACTGAAGGAAGGTGGAAGTGAGGCCAGGACTAAGTCATTACTCAGTTCGACATCCATCAAGAAGCCTAGATTTCCTAGCTTCTCAATCAGCCCGATTATCTTAAGAACATGACTACTAACAGACATGTTCTCATACATCCTGCAAGAGAACAGTTCTCTAGAGGCCTCATACCTCCCATGCCTGCCTTTAACGTCATACAACTCCTTGAGATGTAAGACAATAGAGGGAGCATCCATATGCTCATGCTGCTTTTGCAGTTCAGGCGACATGGATGCCAACATGATGCATACTGCCATCGTATTGTCATCCATGTGTTGTTTGTGGGCCTCGAGATCATATTCCGCGAACCCATCTTCCCCTTCCCTAGGAGCTACGGGTAATGCACCATCAAGAACGTAGGCAATCTTTTCGGCCCTAAGAACAATTCTCAGGTTCCGATACCAGTCCATAAAGTTTGAACCGGTCAGTTTATTCGTATCAAGTATTGAGCGCAGTGACAATGGATTAGTCATACTAAAAACTGGAAAAAAATGTAAAGAAAGATTAATTAATATATTATCGTGTTACAATTTATTAAAGACTTTAAATAAATTGCCCCTCCCACTATTTTATCTAAGTCAATGACCCTTACCATTTGACTTAGGGTTAATCTACTTTTAGATTTTACCTTAGTGAGATTAAGAGTGCGATTATTTATTTTAACCCTCATCTGAGACCGCGAGATTAATTTAAATAATGGGTTGATCCTAATCAACAGTATCTCATACCCTCTCTTAACATTAGGTTGACAACTCCTTGTCACTTAGTGGTGCATCTCATGCAACCAACCTAGCATTATTACCCTAAGCCCGGTTGGGCCTGCAACTTATGCCTCAGTTAAGCATTAACCAGCACCCTAAGTGTCTAACACTTCTAATACTACTCTTACTCAACGAAACAGTGGGTCCCAACTGAGTTGTGGAGCACCACTATGTAGAGGAGGTTCGAGTAATATTGGTGGTGGGAGGTAATCATATGCTTAATAATTTATTCCTTTTAAGGGTTCCTTTTATTTAGGGATTTTATTCGGTCTCATCAAACGCATTAATATATTATCATGCTAGTCGTAACCTATGTCATACATTTATCGGTTTAGACTAGTCGAAATTGGACGTGCATAATAATCATACAAACGCGATTTGTCCAATTCATGCATACTAGACGTCATAAGCAATAAAGCATACATATCGTGATGCACTATCTCATGCATACTAGTCGTACAAAACATACGTGCAAATAAAACAATTTATTTTGAGATAGTCATGGTGCTCGATCTTTTGTCCATCTTGCTTCTCAAGTCACGGCTTCTTGTTGTCTATACGCCACTAGCCTAAATTCTCTAATTACAATTAAAGAAACTCCAAAACATTTTGGAGGGACAAAATTTAAAATACAAAATTTAAAAATCAAATTACAACTCTAATTTAATTAAAATACAAAATTTAAAAATCAAATTACAACTCTAATTTAAAGAGCAAAAATTACACATTAATTTTAAAACATCAAAAATTACACATTTCAGGTCCATTTTGCACCTGAAATGTTAGACAACTCACAAGTACAAAATATTATCATATAATATGTTTTTCACATATGTCTTGATATTTAACAATTAAACATCAAAACAAAAAAATTAAAATTAAAATTTTCTTAGATTTCTCAATTGGCCGAATTATATACAACTATTAATATAACTCAAATTTTATTGACTCTTTCTCAAAGAACATAAAATTTAAACCATGCATGTAGCCATCTACACTTGATGGCCGAACCATATACTAATGTATATAAGATTAATTTTCGAAAAATTTTATTACATGCTTTGCTCATGAAACAATTCATGAAAAATAAGAAAACAATCAAGGTGTTCAAAACACCTTTCATGGTTGAACTCCACCTTTCAAAAAGGTGTTTCCTTTTAAAACTTTCATAAAGAAAAGAATGATAACCATGAATACATATGGATATATGAACACAGCAATCAAATTAAGATGTTCATAAAAAAACAAAAACAAAACTTTAATCGTTTAAAGTATTGTAAATTAAAATCCATACATAAAAATTGAATCTTTAACTCTTTAAAGAAATTTTAACCGTGAAAAACAGGTTCACAAACAAGGTACCATCACCCGTTTATGGTAAAGTAACCGGGCTCTGATACCACTATAAAGTAGAATTGGCCTTGAAGGCCGAAACATGCGTGAGGGAAAAACAAAAATTTTCGCAAGCGGAACGCACATGCATATCAAGATACATACTTTAAAACGTATGTCATACCTTGTTCGTGAAAACTCAAGATGATCAAGGTATGTCTGAAGGGTTCAGACCCTCTAACGTTGATCCACACCACCCGTGTCTAGATACAGGAACTCCTTCCAGTAAGGCCGCCGATTGATCACCACAATAAGGCTTGCTATGCGCTCAGTGTGTGATGCAGGAGGCTAGGTAAAATTGTTTAGAAGAGTGAAGTGTTCTAAGAGAAAACCTCACAAGGGTGCGCATAGATAAGTAGAGAAAGGCTTGGTTTTTCACAAAAACCTAAGGAGGAACTAACTACACATTAAGCACACAAGAAGAGCCTTTTAAGTTTCAAAAACAAATCATATTTTTCTCCCAAAAATCTGATCAAAGTGGCGCCCTATGGGGAGAGAATAAGTGGAGTTGTTGCATTTCAAAAATTGCCAACAACATCCCAGAATATTCTCATGAGACTAAGTTCAAAACCTAGTCAGAAATCTGATCATGAATCATCATATAATCAGCTATATGGTGCGCCCCATATAGCCTAAAAGGTGACCAGATACATTTGAGTCAGTTGCATTTCAAACTTAAATCAACTCACTCAAATATTCTCCCAACAGACCGTATCTTCTGGAGCTGAATTTGATGATCAAATCTAGCCAAAATCAGCGCCCCATTATCCTTGGATTATGTCCAAAAGATCTCCTTCTGATATGTTCCAACAAGATCTCATCTTATCCTTTTGTTATGAAACAACTTTTCATAGCCAATTCAAATTCGAATTTCAAACATTTGAATTCAAACTTTCAAACACTTAAATTTTAAATTCAATTTCAATTTCAAAATTCAAATTCAAATTTAAAATTTCAAAATTTAAAATTCAATTTTCAATTTTCAAATTCAAAATTCAAAATTCAAATTTCAAAATTCAAATTCAAATTCAAATTTCAAATTTCAAATTTCAAATTCAAAATTCAAAATTTAAACATTTGATAATTAATTTAACTAATTAAATTAATTAGTAATGTCTTGGACTATCCAAGCCCATTACTTTGATCTATGCGCCCTCCACCCTATCTGTGGAGTTCCAAACTACTTCTTGGGCTA
>NW_026898015.1:0-41574 GCF_033153095.1 Gastrolobium bilobum | reverse complement strand
GCTTGAATTTTTGCATATGGATTTTGAATTACAATGCTTCAAATTGTTAAAGTTTTTTTTTTATGAACATATTAATGTGATTGCTATGTTCATATATCTATATGTAGTCATGGTTTTGTTTCTTTTTCTTTGTGAAAGTTTTAAAAGGAAACACATTTTTGAAAGGGATGATTCGGCCATGAAGGGTACTTAGAGTACCTTGATTGTTTTCTTATTTTTCTCCATGAATTGTTTCATGAGCATAGCATGAATTTTTGTGACAAAATTTATCATATTCATGCATATATGATTCGGCCATTAAAGGGTTTATGGCTGCATGCATGGTTTAATTTTGTGTTCTTTAAGAAAGAGTTAACAAAATTTGAATTATAAAAGTTGTTATATAATTCGGTCATTAAGAGAAAATTAAGAAAATTTGAATCATGATTCTTGTAATTATATTTTAATTGTTAAAATGTTGAGACGTGTGAAGGACATATTTTATGATATTTGATATCTTGTGCTTGCAAAGTTGTTTAACCTTTCAAGTGCAAAGCGGAAGGGGATGGTCATGGTGCCCGAAATTTAAATATCAAATTTTAAATTAAAGGTGTAATTTTGCTCTATTTAAATTAGAGGTGTAATTTGAATTTTGAATTTTGTAATTTTCATTTGTCCCTCCAAAGATGTTTTGGAGTTTCTTTAATTATTTGTAATTAGAGAATTAGGCTAGTGGCGTTTAGACGACAAGCAGCCGTGGCTTGAGAAGCAAGATGGACGAATGCGCGAGCACCATGACCGTCTCAAATAAAAGTGTTTTATATGCTTGTATGCTATATACAACTAGTATGCATGAGATAGTGTATCGCGAATGTATGCTTTTATGACTTAAGACGTCTAGTATGGATGAATTGGACAAATCGCGTTTGTATGCCTTATTATGCACGTCCAATTGCGACTAGTGTAAATCGATAGATGTTTGACATAGGTTACGACTAGCATGATAACATACATATGCATTTGATGAGACTTAGTAAACCCTAAATAAAAGGAACTCTTAAAAGGAATAGATTATTAAGCGCATGATTACCTCCCACCACCAATATTGCTCAAACCTCTTCTAAATAGTGGTGCTCCACAACTCAGTTGGGACCCACTGTTTCGTTGAGCAAGAGTAGTGTTAGAAGTGTGAGACGCTTAGGGTGCTGGTTAGTGCTTAACTGAGGCATAAGTTGCAAGCTCAGCCGGACTTATATGCTTAGGGTAATAGTGCTAGGTTGGTTGCATGAGATGCACCACTAAGTGACAAAGAGTTGTCAACCTAATGTTAAGAGAGGGTATGAGATACTGTTGATAAGGATCAACCCATTATTTAAATTAATCTTGTGGTCTCAGACGGGGGTTAAAATAAATAATCGTACTCTTAATCCCACTAAGGTAAAGTCTAAAAGTAGATTAACCCTAAGTCAAATGGTAAGGGTCATTGACTTAGATAAAATAGTGGGAGGGGCAAATTATTTAAAGTCTTTAATAATTTGTAACACGACAATATATATTAATTAATCTATCTTTACATTTTCAGTTTTTAGTAGGACTAATCCACTGTCACTGCGCTCAATACTCGATACGAACAAACTGACTGATCCTAATTTTATGGACTGGTATCGGAACGTCAGAAATGTTCTGCGGGCCGAAAAAGTTGCTTATGTCCTTGACACTGCTTTACCTATTGGGCCTAAGGAAAGGGAAGATGGGTTCGCGAAATTTGATTTTGAGGCCCACAAGAAACACATGGATGATAATGTGTTGGCTTGTTGCATCATGCTGGCATCCATGTCGCCTGAACTGCATAAACAGCACGAGCATATGGATGCCCCCTCTATTATCCTGCATCTCAGGGAGTTGTTTGATATTAAAGGCAAACATGAGAGGTATGAGACCTTTAGGGAATTGTTCCTATGCAAGATGACTGAAGGAATGTGTTTTAACCACCATGTACTGAAGATGATTGCGTTCATTGAGAAGCTAGAGGGTCTAGGGTTCACAATGGATGTTGAATTAATTAATGACTTAGTTCTATCATCACTTCCTCCTTTTTTAGTGATTTCATAATGAATTATAACATGCATGGGATGCTTGTGAGCTTGCCAGAGTTGTTAAGTATGTTAACAACTGCTGAAATGTCTATCAAGAAGGATGAGACACAAGCTCTTCTGATTGGTGGGCCTTAAAGGGTCAAGGGTAAGGGCAAGGAGCCTGCGAAAGGAAACTCCCTTAAGCCCAAAGGAAAGTCCAAAAGGAAGAAAGGAAAAAAGAAGGGTGAGAGTGCTCCCAAGGACCAAAGCAATGTTGTGTGCTTCCATTGTGGCAAAAAGGGCAATTGGAAGAGGAATTGTCCAGACTACCTGAAGAGTGTGAAGGAGCATGGTGATGCTTCTACCTCAGGTATTCACATGATTGAGATAAATTATTCTTGTGCTAATCTGACTTCATGGGTATTGGACACCGGTTGTGGTTCTCAGAATCTGCAATGTGTTGCAGGTGCTTAGGAGCCCTAGAAGATTGGAGAAGAACGAGGTGGACCTCCGCGTTGGTGATGGAGCAAGAGTTGCTGCTCATGCTGTTGGAGATACCGACCTCATTAGCCTATGGGCCTCTTATTGCATTTGAATAATTGTCTTTATGTTCCCGGCATTTCTAGAAACATTATTTCTATTTCTTATTTAGAACAAGATGGTTTTTCTTTCACTATTAGGGATGGTACATTTTCTATCATTTTGAATGATATTGTTTTTGGTACTGCTTCTTTAATAAATAGCTTGTATATTTTGCAAATGGGAACTGAAGTGCTCAATGTAGATGTGAAACGACCTAGGATAGATAATCAATCCTATCTTTGGCACAGTAGACTAGGGCACATAAAATGAAACAAGATTGTCTAGGATGCATAGAGATGGATGCCTAGATCCCAAGGATTTGGAATCCTATGGACAATGTGAATCTTGTCTAGCTGGGAAAATGATTCGTCAAAAGCCCAAAGGGCTTGAGATTCATAGGGCTAGTGAGTTATTAGAACTCATTCACTCTGATGTATGTGGCCCAATGTCTATTAAGGCTAGAGGAGGATACTCCTATTTCATTACCTTTACGGATGAAGTAGAGAAACAGCGTGGCAAGATGGTTAAGTCACTACGATCAGATCATGATGGTGAATATCTGAGCCATGAGTTTCGGAATTATCTGAGAGAAAATGGAATTCTCTCGCAGTTTATTGCACCTTACACACCACACTAATATGGTGTCTCAGAAAGAAGAAACAGGACCTTGTTAGACATGGTTAGGTCTATGATAAGTGAGACTCAACTTCCAAAATCGTTTTGGGGATATGCCTTAGACACAGCGGCATACCTTCTAAATAGGGTACTGTCTAAATCTGTTCAGACCACACCATATACGATATGGAATGGTAAGAGACCCAACCTGAGTTACCTCAGGGTATGGGGATCGCCGGCTTATGTCAAAGCGTTGGCATCAGACAAGCTTAGTGTTGAGAGTACTAAATGTCAATTTGTGGGGTATCCCAGAGGTTCTAAGGGATACTACTTTAAACACAAGGTGTTTGTGTCCAAGAATGCTGAGTTCCTTGAGAAGGATTTGATCTTTCAAGGAGCCAGTGGGAGTAAGATTGATCTTGAAGAAGTTTAAGGACCACAAGAACAGATTGAGGAACCCGAGTCTTCTCCGCAGGCGACGTTCTCTAAAGGAGAAGTAAACACACAACTCCGTAGGTCTACGAGGGTCATCCATCCACCTGAGAGGTATGGGTTTGTGATTGAGAATCAGCAAACCGTCGAGGATGATGAACCAAGTAACTACGAAGAGGCAGTCAAGGATGTTGACTCTTCTAGATGGCTTGAAGCCATGGAATCTAAAATGGATTCAATGTATCAAAACAAGGTATGGACCTTGATTCCTAAACCGCAAGTAATAGTTCCTATCGGTAATAAATGGGTCTTTAAAAGAAAGACTGATGCAGATGGCAACGTTCAGACCTACAAAGCTAGGTTGGTGGCGAAAGTGTATCGTCAAAGACAAGGAGTTGACTACGATGAGATTTTCTCACCGGTTGCTATGATCAAATCTATTAGGATCATGCTTGCAATAGTAGCAGGCATCAAGGAGTTGAATATTCGTTTTGATGAAGTCGTTAGGAGTAATGGTTTCATCAAGAACGAGGATGAACCTTGTGTTTACAGAAAGGTTAGTGCGAGTAATGTTGTCTTCCTGGTGCTTTATATAGATGACATATTACTTATAGGAAATCACATCCCCACATTACAAATAACGAAAGAGTGGCTTTCAGAAAGCTTCACCATGAAGGATTTGGGAGAAGCGGCCTTTATACTTGGTATAAAAATCTATAGAGATAGATCCAACAGGCTGCTGGGTTTATCTCAATCCACGTATGTATAAAAATCTATTATACATATTTGGTTGCCGTATGTATTTCCTTTCGTCTCGGTTAAATTTCCATTAAACCTAGGGTAAGGAAATGTAGCAACCCTTGCGATTTAGGGTAAGCTTTATTCGAAATAGGGAATCTTCGATTTACTGACTCTAAAGGCAGATCATCTCATGATCTCTTTTACTATGCATAGATTCCCGAGTCCCAGTAAATATCATCCTGATTTCTTCGGTTTATAGATAACCTAATCTCTGACAGAGATTTGACGAATTCCTTCAGCTTATCACCCTAGCCCTGTGCTCTTTCAGGACAAGCCCAACAGTGTACCATGAGTCTCCATGTTTCAGGCAGACGAGGTATACAATCAAAGCATGCCTTCTAGAACACAGTCTAGGTAATAACTTCTGGTCTAAAGAAAGACATACCCAAATATAAACAGACTACTCTAATGATACTATCTGTGAGATTTCCTCATAGAGTCTCTTTGTGGGTCTGTTCAGTGCGAGCTATACCCTTATAGGTCCACCCACGACTTTAGCTAAGACATCTCCCTATCTTTAGCATATGAGGTCTTTACCTTGTATCCAAATACAAGTAGATAAGTCGTGCTAGTCTTACCCGAGATCACTGATCCCCATTCTCAGTGTCTCTAGACTAGGAACATAAAATTAGGAATAAACGTGTGATATCCTTGAATCCTCATGATCGTGATCTCATCACAGATACTCAAGAGATACTTGTTCTATTCCAAGGGGTTTATCCAGCTACTCATATAAAATATTAACAATAATATTGAGACAAAATATGAAACAGGATAAAGAGTGCTTTTATTTATTTGAGACAATATAAAAGGTCCACATATGTCCTAATCTAATCAAAAGATTGTCTCTAGGACATCCACATACTAACAGAAACTTGTTTCAAAAGTCTTATATATTATTTTAGTGACATATACACCTTTCTCATAATTTTCCGGGATACTTCAACGGTACGCATTTATACCGAGTAGCAGATTCGGTATCTGCACTTTTCGTCAGAAATGCGACTTTCAACATTATTATTCACTTACCCTATTTATTTAAGCCATATCATAATTATTAGGGTCAATTATGGAATTATTTCCTAATTCTCATATTTATTTAATTAATTTCCTGAATTAACGGTGAGGGTCCTTACACACACTCATCCCATGGTCAACAAAAAAGGACAAGGAACAAATCCAAAAAGAGCAAAAGGACAAGAAGAAAAGAAAACAAAGGAAAATGGGAACAACCATTCAAAAGAATTCAGAAGAAAATACCAAAAAAGCTTCATCCAAATGAAGGAAAGAAGGTACAAAAGACAAGGTGTTCCCTCCAACAGAAAAGTCCAGCTCTAAAACAGAAAAACTGAAAAATGTTCCCTGGCCCAAGACCTATGACCATTCCATTTTAAACCTTTCCATCCGTCCTCTCAAAAAGATCCTTCGGAACGAAAGACACCTGCACTTCTTAGGAAAGCAGCAGATAAGCAAGTTTGAAGAATCACATCCAGGAATGGAAGAGAAACACCAAGCCCTGGGTGATAGTGAGATAAAAGATCAGCAACCTTCACTTACCTGGGAACAAATTCTTTCTACTTGTCACCTATGGAAAGTAGTTCATTCTTTGAAAAATTTATGATTACTTACTGGCTCAAGTTTCTGAAGTTGAGCTATTCTTTGAAATTGAGCAGCCTAAGCCACTATTTCTGAGTTGTTTGAGGACAACCAACAGTTTAGTTTTGGGTTGTTTGATGGGACAAAAATTTGTGCCAATCTAAGCCCATTTTGATGGCAAAATGTCATTCGTTCCCTCACTTGATGAGCAACTTTAGCACTAAAAGCATGTGTTGAATATCTTTCTGACAAAAACACAGTGGGGAACGGATGGTGACGTAAGTCTTTAGAAAATATATAAAAAGGGGAACGGATTTGGAACATTAAATACACCTGCTTCACTCATTTAATATTTTTGACCACTTTGCAGGAAACGTTGGAAAGAAGTTTCCATAAAGCATAAGCGATGCAGCAATCAAGAAAGACGAAACGTGCGCAACAGAGAATAAACGGTTCCTATTGGCTAAGGAGGAAAGCAAGGCATGGGACGATCAGAAGGAAAGACAAATCTCAACAATAACTGTCTCATCCAGCCACTTGCGCCCCTCAAAGCGCTGTTCACACCGCCCCTTCCATGCAGTCAAGAAAACAACTCCAAGAGAATTACTCACTTTGCCCTACACTCTTCTGCCTATAAATAGGACGTTCCAGCACGAAGACAAGAATCAAATTCCTTAAGAAGAGATCACTTAGTTTAGTTTATAGTTTTCTTTGTATTTTTTGTACAGTTTTAACTTTAGTTAAGTGACAACACTTCTTCTTCATTTTGAATCACCCACTTGAGACTCCTCACGAGCAACAACCATATTCTCCACTTTTCATTTTGTTGTAATCAAGTTATTTTCATTTAAATACAAGTGTTATTTCTCTCCTTTCCATTCGTTATCTCTGAACTGAATCTCGGGTCTATGGGATTTCAGTTTGGAATAATTATGTTTAAACTAGTAGCCATGGGCTGACCTATCAGTGGAAAAGAAAAACTACAAAGTTCTTAAAGACTTATTTTCGAAACTTTTGTATTTAAGCTTCTGGATTTCTCTGGTTAAGTGAGCTATATTCTTGTGTATCAATGGAAATCGAACACATACTGAGAAAGGAACTTCCATAAGGAAGGGATTTCACACAGCTTAACCAGAAGGGGAAGGCAGTGTTGTGGAAACAACACTGCTGGTTGCCTTAGGAATAAGGGGCCACCTCGTTCATTTTAAGGTCCTGTACCAAGTACCTGTTGGAGTCAAGGGAGCCATAGGAATATGGAAACTTGTGAGCCATCTAGTCCATAAGTTGAGGAATCAGACGTTGGCAGTTAAGAGACTGGAACAAAGACAAAAGTGTTAAAACTTGAGTAGAGAAAATATTTATTTAAGAATGGAACAGTGGATCCGTTCCTTCTGTTAAATTGTTTTACACCATCCATCCTGTTGTCTCTTAATTACTGTTATTACTATTGTTATTTTTCTATTATTTGTTCGATCTTGTATCTATAACTCTCCCATGAATATTGCTTTTCCTTCTCTCAACAAGAAGGGCATCATACATAACGAAGCGATGAACTGTTTGCTGTCAGATTGAACCTACTGTTCTTGAGGAACATTGTCAAGACAGTAGGGAACGTTTGACCAGATAGGTTAATTACTAACTTTTCTTTTCATTTTCATTCTTTGTAAAGTAGTATAAGGTACTAAGTAGAGTTCGATCCTCGTGGGAACGATAATCTGGGCATTAACACTCGCATTTATTACTTGATGCGTGCACTTGCGCACTTGGGTTGAAACTAAGAGAGCAACTGTGTTCTTTCTTAGTGAACTGAGGAACGTCTTCATCATAATATATTGTTCACCCAACAGCTTTTGACCCAACACCTTCTCTTAAACTTGAGCTTTTAGGTGAGATGATTGCTTTATATGTTATCAGATCCTCTGTGATCACGGGATCACGAGTTCGATCCTTACCGCTCCCCACTTTCTAATGTAATTAAATTAACATCTTATGTATAAGCTTGATGCATTGTTTACCCTTCAAGCCCAATAAATGAGCTTGATTCATTGTCAACCCTTCAAGCCTAATAAATTCTAGCGTGATGAGGTGTGTTAAAGAAATATAATATAAAATCTTTAAAGTAACTTCACCTAACAACTCAATGTTTGAGGTGAATTGATTTTTTACATAATCTAATCATTAACTTTTACTCTCTTACTTTTTTTGAGTAAATACCCTTTTGGTCCTCGGCAAATTTCACGATGCCCGCTTTAGTCCTAGCAAAAAACAAAAAGGTCGTTCGTGGTCCTTAGTTTTTTCAAATTAGGCCCACATTAATCCTTCTGTTAATAGGGCTCCAGCGTCATTACTAACATTTCTAACGTGTACCGTTAAGTTGCTGAGTCACAATGACACAATCCACCCTGGACAAAAAATGACGTCGTTGAGTACCTTCTGAGCAATGTAAGAGTTCAACTCAAAAAAACTTAAAATGAGCCAGGATGATAAAATAATGATTTCAGGGCAGAAGATGACCAAAACTCTTGTTAAGTTACTCATCAGCACTGCCCTCAACACTCAAGCACAGGCATTAAAAGCGCCAATGGGAAAAGAAAGCCTTATTAAAGGGATATTTCATTTAAGGTAACTAAATTTAAAAGAAATATAAAGAAAAACATACCAGTACACTGAATACTGGATTACAAATCTAGGAATTAAAGGGTATTAAAATTTATGGGCCGAATGAGATCCAACAGGAATACACACAGGCCGAATACACACAAGCTCCCTTAAGCTGATCCAACAGATCATCAATACGCGGAAGGGGATACTTGTTCTTGATTGTCACCTTGTTCAGTTGCCTGTAATCGGTGCACAATCGCATTGTCATATCTTTCTTTTTCACAAAGATGACCGGTGCTCCCCATGGAGACACACTTGGTCGAATGAAGTCTTTCGCCGAAAGATCTTCAATATGCTTCTTCAGCTCAGCCAACTCTGGTGGCAATATCCGGTATAGAGCTAATGAAATAGGCCCCACACCAAGCAACAAGTCAGTGGAGAACTCTATCTCCCGCTGTGACGGAAACTCTGGAATCTCCTCGGGAAACACTTGAGGAATTCCCTCACCACAGGAATGCCAGCGGTATCCTCCTGTGACCTACTCACCAAACCTCCCAACATGACATAACCAAATGCCCCTGCTCTCAAGGCTCTCATAGCCTGTAGCAATGAAATAAAAGGCGACGAACTGGCTGTGGCATCACCCGGAGACATCACAACTCGCTTGGCGCAACAGTCAATCATCCCACAATTTCTGGACAACCAATCCATGCCTAGAATGATCTCAAGATTGGCCATCGGTAATCCTATTAGATCTACCGAAAAATCACGGTCATCCCACTGAAACACGACATCTCGATGAACAATGGAGGTAACACACTTTTCTCCGGTGGCGGTAGTCACCCGAAATGGTGGAGAAAGCACAGCAATGGGCAACTCAAGTCCCACAGCAATCGGGGTTGCAATAAGTGAATGCGTAGCCCCCGAGTCAAACAAGACATCAACATCATATCCACCAATGGAAACAGTACCTCTGACAAGGTTCGGAGCTCGGTCCGACTGCTGACGATCCAGTGTATAAACACGCCCAGTGGCAGGTGGCACAACAGGTGGAAGGGGAACCATCTGTAATGGCACTGCCTGAACTGCTGCAGCTCGCGCCATCGATGACGGACAATCTCTAGAGTACTGACCCTCCTTGCCACAATGAAAACAGATCAGCTGACCCGTAGTACAACTTCCTGCATGCTCCTTTCCGCACCCCGAACACCTAGGAGTGGAAGGAGGCCTAGCAAAACCTGCCTGCTGCGAAGAAGTTCTCTTGCACTGATTTGGTTCTTGCCTAGCCACCAACTGCTTCCCTTTGCCCTTACCAGTAAACTTTTTGTCTCTCCAGGAAGTGGAACTACCAGTTCCCTTGGTCTCAGCAATCTTGGCCCTCTTGGCCTTACTCGTAATGCAGACATCCTTAATGTCCTTACACTGCTATACCAGTGTACCAAAATCTCTCGATGCTGCTCCAGCAATGCGCTCTGCAATCTCCTCGGTAAGCCCCCTCAGGAACTTAGCTGCCAAAAAGGTCGGAGTAGGCACAACCATCCGAAAGTGAGCGAACTTAACCAGCTCATTAAACTTCGCCAGGTACTCGTAAACAGACAACGAGCCCTGCACCAACCTGTCGAACTCCCCCTGCTTCCTCTCCTGCGCATCATAAGGGAAGTATCAACCCATAAAGCAATCCTCAAAGAATGGCCATGTCATCACATGACCCTGCATCTCATAAGCGTGAGAGGTGTTCATCCACCACTCATGTGCATCGCCCTCCAGCATATATGTGGCGAACATCAGCTTCTGCGGGTCAGTACACTGCATGATACGGAAGATCTTATCTAGCGCCTGAAGCCATCTTGCCGCAGCAATAGGATCATATGACCCATCAAAAGAAGTTGGCTTATGCTTGCGAAAAGCATTAAGCCGGCGGTCAATCACATCACGGTCTTCAGCAGGCTTCACATAGGGTTCCATCACCTCAGTGAGTTGACCAGTGCCCTTAACATGACTTTGGCTGTCATCCTGAAGACTAGGTGGAGGCGGTGGTGGTGGCAGTGGAGGTGGTGGCGGTGGGAACTGACCATCATTGCGGCCAGCCCACATCTCCTCCAACATGACCCTCATCATGGTCATGTTCGCCAGTCTGTTTGCCTCAAGGACATCCTTTGTGGCCTTCCGGTTCGCCTCTCGAACGACGTCCATCATTGCCAAGTTGGCCAAACTAGTGACCTCCTGATCGACTAGTCTAGCCGCCTGCATCTCAGCCAATGCAGTCAGGACAGGATCAGGCTGATCCTCGTTCGTCTCGCGGTTTCTCCTAGGATTTACCATGACTCTGCACAAGTTACACAAAGAATGAGTTGATCAGGCCCACACAATGTGGTCACACATGTATCATCATAGTAAAACCCTCTCAGAGAAAACACATAAGACAGACTCGCAACAAAACATCCTAAGTTATTGCAATATATACAGGCTTTTCCCTAGAAAGTGCTCTGATATCATAAAATGTAACACCCCGTGTATACCCGGTTTGTTAACATGCCATTGTATTAAGCCACGCTTAATTAAAAATGCGGAATATTCTTTTTCTTTTCAATTATGACGTCATTATCATTACCAAGTTGAATTACTTAATTCATTTCTAAAACATTGTCTGTATGTAAATGCAAAAGACAGATATCTATACTGAATAACCTCATATCATAAATAATATCATTAACTGAGTCTCTAGTCACGGCACTACAACACGTAAGCCGGACAACCATGATAGTTTATACAATTCAAATCTAAACAACGATACATAATCAAATGTGGCATGGACAATCCTCATGCTCACCAAATAAGGCAAAAAGGCCCAACAAAGTCTCAATTCAATAACATAACATGGAACTAAAAGCATAATAGCAACATGCATAATCCAGCAGCCAACATAAGCAGCAAAACAGCATATAAATCAGCAAAGCTCCGGCCTCCTACCGCTAGAGGTCTCATCCCCCGCATTACCTGAACCTGAAATATGTGCCCCAAACATGGGGTGAGATCTCTAAACAGAAATCTCAGTAAGACAAGGGGTCCTCAAGGATCTTCCACCCCAAGCTCACTTACATGCGCAATATAAGTTCTAAAAGCAGTAATTCAATATCAGTTCCAAAATCAATGCAATGCAGCAGATAATCATGTCATGTGTGTTATAACTAATCTACTGGCCAGAGAAATGCAGGAATACGTCTATTACCCACACTAGTGCAAGACGCCACTTGCACCCATCCACAGTGTCACCGTCTTGTATGATGCCACATACTCAGGCTTACCGTATAAGTGGAACAACACATACATATTATAAGTCATTGCACATAAAGCTCAACAGCATTTTCAATTATCAAAGCATGTAAACACATCATGCATATAAACCATCCCCCCATAGGGTATGGTGGAACCACACAATGGCTAAACCGAGGACACAAAAGCTTACCTTGCAAGCTAGTTATCCAAGCCAATAGTCCACACAAGCTCAAGTCCAAACACAGCAGAATCACAATCTGTTTTGGACCAGCAATCATATCAACAACCATACCTCATGAGCATATAACATAAAGACAACGCTTCTCTTTTACGTTTCATGTCTTAAGGCTTCTCACAAAGCCACAAGCTCTTAATCACTTGATTCTGGCTTAGATAAGTTATTACAGAAGTCTCACTTCATCAATCTAGAGTCCACAAACTCATAACACCATTCTGTATGAACAGTACCCTTACTGTTCACGCAAACCCAGAATATCCGGATATATGTCGGGGCCATATCCGGATATGCATATCCGGATATCATATCGGGATATCCAAATTCGGATATCTCAAGACCCCATATCTGGATATCAATATCCGGATATCAATGCCCGGATATCATATCCGGATATTTTGCGATAGAATACAGTTTCTGCATTTCGCGAGATATCACTCCAAAGGTTCGATTTTTAATCCATTAAAACATCCAAGCATGCATTTTTACTCACTTTTAGGTTCATAAACAGGTTGGTTACTTGTTTAACTCATTAACATGCCAAGACTCAACCTTTAAACCAAGAAAACTCATGCTCAAGGTTGATGGCACTTACCCAAGCTCAAAACAAAGGTACAATGGCTCTTGGAGCTCACCAAACAACTCCTCAAGCTCTGACTTCTCAAAGGTACGAAAATGAAACACCAAAGGTTGGTTCTTTCTTCACAAGGATGGCTCTTTGAAGCTCAAAACACCAAGACAAGGTGGTTCACTAGCCAACTCAAAACTCAGCCTTTAACCCCTCACTCACAGAGGCCATAGACAGAAAATGGAACACTCCCTCATCCTCACAAGGATCACTCATGCAATGCTTAAGTGTTTAGATGAAGAGACTTGCACAAAAGGTGCTTGCTTTGGCTCACAAGAGGGAGGAAGGGAGGCAATGGAATAGTGCACAAACTGACCAGCCACCAAGGTTCACGTAGCAACATAAATGCCTAGGGTTTTCGGCCAAACATGCATATTTATAGCATCTTAAGTCTTAAGCACACAGTATTAGCACTAATAGCTACGCTTAGCATTTTAATCCCAAACTTAGGATTCTAATCCTACTCATTTTTCTAAGATTTATCATATTTTTATTTTATTTTTCGCAGCACCTTTCTGGTACGCGCTTTTCCATAGCCAGTATCAGTTCTGGCACCAGTTCTTATTATTTTAACTTGAAACTGAAAGTTAAATAGCCTTGAAGGCCGAAGCATGTGAGAGGGAAATCCAAAAAAATTTCTCAAGCGGAATCACACATGCATTCAAGACTTATGCTTTAAGACAGCATGTTGTTACCTTTGTTTGTGATTCAAACATCAAGGAGATCAGTGTCAGGTTTGAAGGGTTCAAACCCTCTAACATTGATCCACACCATCCACGTCAAGATGCAAGAACTCTTTCTTGAACAATTGATCACCACAAAGAGGCTTGCTATGCGCTCAATAAGTGAAGGAGGAGGTAAGGTGAATGTGTCTAGAAGAGTGATATTTTCAGCAAGAAAACATCACAGAAGTGGCGCATAGAATTGAGTAGAATTGGCTAGGTGTTTTGTGAAAAACCCTAAGGAGAACCTACCCTAGTTGGCGCACAAGAGTGTGATGAGAGAGTCATGATGCAATCAGATTTTTCACTTAAAAAAACTGATTGAGGTGGCGCACAAAGAGGGAGAAAAAGGTGGAGTTGTTGCAATTCAAAATTCCCAACAACCTTCCTTTGAATCCTCATGAGACTAGGTCTTAACCTAGTCAAAATTCTGATCTAATGGCCAGTCATATGTGCGCCCCCTTCAGCCCCAGAAACGGTCCAGATACGTTGAGCAGTTGCATTCAAATTTGAACCAACTCACTCACTGATTCTCTCAACCAACCAAATCTGATTTGGAGCTTATTTGGTTGACAAGATGACACTCACAACAACTAAAGTGGCGCCCCAAATTCGGCCTTGGATGTGATCAAAGATCTCCTCTTGATACTAGGGATTTGTTCCAAAAAGATCTTATCTTATTCTTTTGTTATGAAACAACTTTTCATAGCCAATTCAAATTCGAATTCAAACATTTAAATTCAAAATTCAAATTCTAAATTTAAATTCTAAATTCTAAATTCAAATTTCAAAATTCAAATTCAAAATTCAAATTTCAAAATTCAAATTTCAATTTTCAAATTCAAAAGTTCGAATTTCAAAATTCAAATTCAAATTTCAAAATTCAAATTTCAAATTCAAAATTCAAAATTTAAATATTTGATAATTAATTTAACTAATTAAATTAATTAGTAATGTCTTGGACCATCCAAGCCCATTACATGATCCATGCGCCCTTTTCCTTTTTAGGTGGGCTTCCAAACTTCGTCTTAGGCTAACAACCATTATTAGGCCCAATACCTTTAATGCTAGATCATCATGACAATAAGGTGTTAGTGTGTGACCCATTAGGTCCAACATAGCCACTGACATAAATAGGCTCGGGCCCAACAAGCTCACAACCCATTTAATGACAACACAGAGCACTAGCAATGCTTTGTTGCCCAAGAACTAGTTAGATTAATGACTTGATCATCCTATTATACATATTTGGTTGCCATATGTATTTCCTTTCGTCTCGGTTAAATTTCCACTAAACCTAGGGTAAGGAAATGTATCAACCCTTGCAGTTTAGGGTAAGCTTTATTCGAAATAGGGAATATTCAATTTACTGACTCTAAAGGCAGATCACCTCATGATCTCTTTTACTATGCATAGATTCCCGAGTCCCAGTAAATGTCATCCCGATTTCTCCGATTTACAGATAACCTAATCTCTCACAGAGATTTGACGAATTCCTTCAGCTTATCACTCCAGCCCTGTGCTCTTTCAGGACAAGCCCAACAGTGTACCTATGAGTCTCCATGTTTCAGGCAGACGAGGTATACAATCAAAGCATGCCTTCTAGAACACAGTCTAGGTAATAACTTCTGATCTAAGGAAAGACATACTCAAATATAAAGAGACTACTCTAATGATACTATCTGTGAGATTTCCTCATAGAGTCTCTTTGTGGGTCTGTTCAGTGCGAGCTATACCCTTATAGGTCCACCCACGACTTTAGCTAAGACATCTCCATATCTGTAGCACATGAGGTCTCTTTTTTTTTTTTGTAAATCATGAGGTCTTTACCTTGTATCCAAATACAAGTAGATAAGTCGTGCTAGTCTTACCCGAGATCACTGATCCCCATTCTCAGTGTCTCTAGACTAGGAACATAAAATTAGGAATAAACGTGTGGTATCCTTGAATCCTCATGATCGTGATCTCATCACAGATACTCAAGAGATACATGTTCTATTCCAAGGGGTTTATCCAGTTACTCATATAAAATATTAACAATAATATTGAGACAAAATATGAAACAGGATAAAGAGTGCTTTTATTTATTTGCGGCAATATAAAAGGTCCACATATGTCCTCATCTAATCAAAAGATTGTCTCTAGGACATCCACATACTAACAGAAACTTGTTTCAAAAGTCCTATATATAATTTTAGTGACATATACACCCTTCTCATAATTTTCCGGGATACTTCAACGGTACGCATTTATACCGAGTAGCAGATTCGGTATCTGCACTTTTCGTCAGAAATGTGACTTTCAACATTATTATTCACTTACCATATTTATTTAAGCCATATCATAATTATTAGGGTCAATTATGGAATTATTTCCTAATTCTCATATTTATTTAATTAATTTCCTGAATTAACGGTGAGGGTCCTTACACACACTCATCCCATGGTCAACAAAAAAGGACAAGGAACAAATCCAAAAAGAGCAAAAGGACAAGAAGAAAAGAAAACAAAGGAAAATGGGAATAACCATTCAAAAGAATTCAGAAGAAAATACCAAAAAAGCTTCCTCCAAATGAAGGAAAGAAGGTACAAAAGACAAGGTGTTCCCTCCAACAGAAAAGTCCAGCTCTAAAACAGAAAAACTAAAAAATGTTCCCTGGCCCAAGACCTATGACCATTCCATTTTAAACATTTCCATCCGTCTTCTTAAAAAGATCCTTCGGAACGAAAGACACCTGCACTTCTTAGGAAAGCAGCAGATAAGCAAGTTTGAAGAATCATATCCAGGAATGGACAGAGAAACACCAAGCCCTGGGTGATAGTGAGATAAAAGATCAGCAACCTTCACTTACCTGGGAAAAAATTCTTTCTACTTGTCACCTATGGAAAGTAGTTCATTCTTTGAAAAATTTATGATTACTTACTGGCTCAAGTTTCTGAAGTTGAGCTATTCTTTGAAATTGAGCAGCCTAAGCCACTATTTTTGAGTTGTTTGAGGACAACCAACAGTTTAGTTTTGGGTTGTTTGATGGGACGAAAATTTGTGTCAATCTAAGCCCATTTTGATGGCAAAATTCCATCTGTTCCCTCACTTGATGAGCAACTTTAGCACTAAAAGCATGTGTTGAATATCTTTTTGACAAAAACACAATGGGGAACGGATGGTGACGTAAGTCTTTGGAAAATATATAAAAAGGGGAACGGATTTGGAACATTAAATACACCTGCTCCACTCATTTAATATTTCTGACCACTTTGCAGGAAACGTTGGAAAGAAGTTTCCATAAAGCATAAGCGATGCAGCAATCAAGCAAGACGAAACGTGCGCAACAGAGAATAAACGGTTCCTATTGGCTAAGGAGGAAAGCAAGGCATGGGACGATCAGAAGGAAAGACAAATCTCAACAATGACTGTCTCATCCAGCCACTTGCGCCCCTCAAAGCACTGTTCACACTGCCCCTTCCATGCAGTCAAGAAAACAACTCTAAGAGAATTACTCACTTTGCCCTACATTCTTCTGCCTATAAATAGGACGTTCCAGCACGAAGACAAGAATTGAATTCCTTAAGAAGAGATCACTTAGTTTAGTTTATAGTTTTCTTTGTATTTTTTGTACAGTTTTAACTTTAGTTAAGTGACAACACTTCTTCTTCATTTTGAATCACCCACTTGAGACTCCTCACGAGCAACAACCATATTCTCCACTTTTCATTTTGTTGTAATCAAGTTATTTTCATTTAAATACAAGTGTTATTTCTCTCCTTTCCATTCGTTATCTCTGAACTGAATCTCGGGTCTATGGGATTTCAGTTTGGAATAATTATGATTAAACTAGTAGCCATGGGCTAACCTATCAGTGAAACAGAAAAACTGCAAAGTTCTTAAAGACTTATTTTCGAAACTTTTGTATTTAAGCTTCTGGATTTCTCTGGTTAAGTGAGCTATATTCTTGTGTATCAATGGAAATCGAACACATACTGAGAAAGGAACTTCCATAAGGAAGGGATTTCAGACAGCTTAACCAGAAGGGGAAGGCAGTGTTGTGGAAACAACACTGCTGGTTGCCTTAGGAATAAGGGGCCACCTCGTTCATTTTAAGGTCCTGTACCAAGTACCTGTTGGAGTCAAGGGAGCCATAGGAATATGAAAACTTGTGAGCCATCCAGTCCATAAGCTGAGGAATCAGACGTTGGCAGTTAAGAGACTGGACCAAAGACAAAAGTGTTAAAACTTGAGTAGAGAAAATATTTATTTAAGAATGGAACAGTGGATCCGTTCCTTCTATTATTATTGTTATTTTTCTATTATTTGTTCGATCTTGTATCTATAACTCTCCCATGAATATTGTTTTTCCTTCTCTCAACAAGAAGGGCATCATACATAACGAAACGGTGAACTGTTTGCTGTCAGATTGAACCTACTGTTCTTGAGGAACGTTGTCAAGACAGTAGGGAACGTTTGACCAGATAGGTCAATTACTAACTGTTCTTTTCATTTTCATTCTTTGTAAAGTAGTATAAGGCACTAAGTAGAGTTCCATCCTCGTGGGAACGATAATCTGGGCATTAACACTCCCATTTATTACTTGATGCGTGCACTTGCGCACTTGGGTTGAAACTAAGAGAGCAACTGTGTTCTTTCTTAGTGAACTGAGGAACGTCTTCATATAATATATTTTTCACCCAACAGCTTTTGACCCAATTCCTGTTGTCTCTTAAACTTGAGCTTTTAGGTGAGATGATTACTTTATATGTTATCAGATCCTCTGTGATCACGGGATCACGAGTTCGATCCTTACCGCTCCCCACTTTCTAATGTAATTAAATTAACATCATATGTATGAGCTTGATGCATTGTTTACCTTTCAAGCCCAATAAATGAGCTTGATTCATTGTCCACCCTTCAAGCCCAATAAATTCTAGCGTGATGAGGTATGTTAAAGAAATATAATATAAGATCTTTAATGTAACTTCACCTAACAACTCAAGGTTTGAGGTGAATTGATTTTTTACATAATCTAATCATTAACTTTTACTCTCTTACTTTTTTTTTGAGTAAATACCCTTTTTGGTCCTCGACAAATTCCACGATGTCCGCTTTAGTCCTAGCAAAAAACAAAAAGGCCGTTCGTGGTCCTTAGTTTTTTCAAATTAGGCCCACATTAATCCTTCTGTTAATAGGGCTCCAACGTCATTACTAACATTTCTTACGTGTACCGTTAAGTTGCTGAGTCACAATGACACAATCCACCCTGGACAAAAGATGACGTCGTTGAGTACCTTCTGAGCAATGTAAGAGTTCAACTCAAAAAAACTTAAAATGAGCAAGGATAATAAAATAATGATTTCAGGGCAGAAGATGACCAAAACTCTTGCTAAGTTACTCATCAACACTGCCCTCAACACTCAAACACAGGCATTAAAAGCGCCAATGGGAAAAGAAAGCCTTCTTAAAGGGATATTTCATTTAAGGTAACTAAATTTAAAAGAAATATAAAGAAAAACATACCAGTACAGTGAATATTGGATTACAAATCTAGGAATTAAAGGGTATTAAAATTTATGACCAAGTGAATCAAAGGTCAATTAGGCCGATTACAGGCAACTGAACAAGGTGACAATCAAGAACAAGTATCCCCTTCCGCGTATTGATGATCTGTTGGATCAGCTTAAGGGAGCTTGTGTGTATTCGAAGATTGATCTTCGGTCCGGATACCATCAGATTCGGGTGAAGCCGGAGGATGTCCCGAAGATCGCGTTTCGTTCGAGATACGGTCACTATCAGTATTTGGTGACTCCTTTTGGACTTACCAATGCACCCGCAGTGTTCATGGATTACATGAACAATATTTTCTAGCCGTACCTAGATCAGTTTGTGATCGTCTTCATTGACGATATCTTGATATACTCCAAGACGAAGGAAGAGCATGCAGAGAACTTGAGGATTGTGTTGCAAGTGCTCAAGGAGAAAAAGCTTTATGCTAAACCTTCGAAGTATGAGTTTTGGCTTAAGTCTGTAAAGTTCCTTGGGCATGTGATTTCTGCTGAGGGAGTGGCAGTAAATCCGAACAAGATTGAGGTTGTGCTTGATTGAGAGAGGCCCAAGACGGTTACCGAAGTGAGGAGTTTTCTAGGTTTGGCAGGTTACTTCCGGAGGTTCATCAAGGGATTCTCGATGTTGGTTCTACCAATGACTCGCCTTACCCGGAAGGAGACTTTATTTGTGTGGACTCACGAGTGTGAGGAATGTTTTCAGGAGTTGAAGGAGAGACTACTACTGCACCTGTGTTGGTCCTTCCTGATCCTGCTAAGGAAGTTGAGCTGTACACCGACGCCTCCAGAAAGGGGCTGGGCTGTGTGTTGATGCAGTTGGGCAAGGTGATTGCCTATGCTTCGAGGCAGTTGAAGCCTCATGAATAGAACTACCTAACTCACGACTCATGCTTCTTTTAAATGCAGAGAATAAACAAATTTATTTACTTATGAATAAAAGGTGCCCGTGAAGTTAGCTTCAATCCAACTATATCATAATAATAATAATAATGGTTTAAGGTTTTAGATTTAATTCTTACAGCCCCTAAATGAGATACTGAGATGTCTTAGTCTTGAAATCAGAAAATCTCTCTTATCTCAATCTTTCATTTTTACTTTTTATTTTAAAATGGACAACTATAAATCCAAGAGAATTTAGATATTGGTTAGATGGGCTTCTTTCTATACAAAATATTTTTTTTATAAATAAAAGTGTTTTTAGGATTTTTTGATTGTTTAGATGTTAACTTTTCAAAAAAACAAAAGCCAGAAAAATAAAATATTACTATTTTAATAAATAATTACGAATACATAGCTGTTTCGGAACTATTACGGATCTATTGCACTTATTCACGCCCAAATTAGGCGTGACTATTTACGCCCAAATTAGGCGTGACTCCCAAGGCATTCACACCTAATTTAGGCGTGAATAGTCACGCCTAATTTGGGCGTGACTCATCTGGTGTTGACACGTGGCACAAAAAATTCAACTTACGAACTGTAAAATTTTAGAAAGTCATAACTTTTGACTCATGTATCCAAATCAGGTAAAAAAAAAAATTGATTCCACAAAACTTTTCGAGATCTACGCAATGAAAACTCATTTGACATATTTTATCTCTCACAAAACAATTCAAATTTACAATAATCATATTATAAGAGCGTTTAAACCATGAGCCTCCGAGTTCTGCGTGTGATTTAATATAAAAAAATAATAAAGATTTGATTTATGATTTAAATTAAAAAATCAATATTTTAATTTTTAATATAAAAAATAAATAAAGATTTGGTTTGTGATTTAAATTAAAAAAATTAAAAAATTATTATTAATAAGGAAAACAAAATAAAGATTTGATTTGTGATTTAAACTCAAAAACCAATTCGAAAGATCTGTATTAATAAAGGAAATAATTAAATAAATATTCTAAATCTTTAAGGAAGAAAAATTTTATTTTTGAAAATCATTCATAAGCTTCCAACGAATCGAGCCATAAAGACTCAACCTTTGTTTAGTATCACAGACTTTTCCAAACTTTAGATGGACTAATCTACTTTGGTACCATCTTTATACTACCATTATTGCAAATTTGAATTTTGTCTGTGAGAGATAAAATATATCAAATGAGATGTCATTGCGTAGATCTCGAAAAGTTATGTAGAATCAAAAAAAGAATTACCTGATTTGGATACCCGAGTCAAAAGTTATAACCTTATAAAGTTTTACGGTTAAACTATTAACTTTTCGTGTCACGTGACAACATCAGACGATTCACTTCTAATTTAGGAGATTATTTATTGTGAACCAGGACCACCATTTTTTAGGTGGTCCCTTAGTGTAAATAGAAGCGTAAAATTGAAAAGGAGAAAAAATAACAGAGATAAAAGGGAAAGAAAAAATTAATGTTATGAGAGGGAGTACCAAAAGATTCATTGGTCCTGAACCATATAAAATATTTTCTTAATTTAGGCGTGAATAGTCACGCCTAATTTGAGCGTGAATAAGTGCAATAGATCTGTAAATAGGTTTGAAATAACAACTTATTCGTAATTATTTATTAAAAATACAATATTTTAATTTTTTTGCCGGCAAAAGCCATTAAAAAAGTTAAAATATGACTTTTTGAAAAGGACTTACTTAATCTCATATCATATGAGAGAGGAAATCTTATGTCATAGATACATAGTGGTGAGGCCAACACCTAAAAAAATTGGTTTCACTATTATCGAAAGATGTATAGAAAGGAAAACTTACCGCGTGTAATAGTTTTTCCATTTTGAAAAAGCTAAAATTTGTAGTTTTTGAAAAAAGGAAAAGCCAAAATCAAGTGAACATTTTGCTGTGAACGTTCTGCTCCACAGTTTCGACATCTTTCAATGTGGTTTCTCTTTTTTCTCCTTCGAACATTTTGCTGTGAACATTCACAGAGCGAGCACAATCACTTTTTTTAATCCAGAACAAGGGGAAATATTTCAAACAAGGGAACATAATTCACCTATAGAATCAAGAGTATAGATCAATCCTTCAATCCTTTTAACGAAAAAATTTACACAAACAAAATATGAAAAGGGCGGAGAAAGAAACAAATACCTACCGCACTCATTTTTTGGGGTTTCATACGTTAGCTTTGCATAATCAGAGAGAGAAGTTTGAATTAGAACCTGAAATCGAACGAGAGAGACTTCGAGATTCTTCCTCGTCGGAGATACGGTGGCTCGATTACAGCTCGCCATTCTATTTTCATTTGAATTTCAATGTTTTTTGCACATTTCAGTTTGGGATGCATTGAATCAAAGCTGACACTGTTTTGTTCCTCGTTGAAGGGAAGCTAACATAGTTTCAGTGTTTTAAGGAGGAAAAGGCACAATAGTCTTTTTATACTTAAAAGGCATTTTTTTATTTTTATTCAAAAGCACTTTGAATATTATATTTAAATGTAAAATAACTTTGACTTATGAAAAAATTTCTTTTAAAAATATAATTCATAATTTTTTTTTTTTCAAAAACTCATCCAAAGGCGCTCGATAACCTAGAGTAGAGATTTTTCTTTTAATTACTTTCTTCCTGTTTTTACTTACTTTCTTCGTGATGAATCCAAAGATTTTAAATTTGTTTTTCTCCAGCCGTGTGTCGCATGTCCAACTTCTGAGAGAGATACGCCAACGGACATTTAAACAATGTTATTAAATCCGCTCCGGACATCGATCCGGTCGGAGTACTAGGATTTTGGGTTACTGGTCGGATCGATCGATAAATTACTAGTCGGATCCGTTGATCCAGATATATATAGATATATAAAAATATATATTTATATGAATATATAAATTTTATTATATTCTCTATATTTAAAATAAATTAAACAATGTTCATTAAATAAGCTCAAAAATAAGAAGTATAAATAAATAAAAATGCATGTTATTACTATGTCAATTTAAATTGCAACTCAGAATCCCCATAAATATACCTCTCAATGACATTGAACTCATGTTTTTCAAATTCAACTACATTAAAAATGATATATGTCACATTCTCTTAATTTATTATTTCGCAAATTGTTTCAGTATTGGAAGCTGAAATTTGAGGTCATTATAGAAGAGTATTCTAGCAAATAAAATTACAAAATATTTTTAAAATGAGTTCTATTTTTTTTTTTTTTTGACAAGATGAAACAATTTTAGTTTTTTGTTTTTTTTTTAAATACATGACCCGACCGGATTACCTGTTTTGATCGGGTTTGGTCAGGTTTTGACCGGGTTGATACATGACCGATCCAATAACCGATTTGCCGGGTTCCGGGTCGACCCGGCCGGATCGGGTCGGATTTTACAACTATACATTTAAATATACGAAAAAATTCAGTTCACATATTCAAACTGCTAAAGATTATTTTAAGGGCTTTAATTTTTTATATATTAGGAAAAAAATTTCTCATGATATAGACACATTTTATATATAGCCTACATTTATTAAAAAAAACAAAAAAAACAAAAAAATATTGCATGAAAATCGAATGGTCACTGATAGAAAAAATAATTCTCCTATTAATTATTTTAAGGGAAAGTTATAGTTACTACATTTTATTCTTATTAACTCTTATTATTAAATCTTAACATTTGATTTTTGTCAATCTAATGATTGTAATTATTGGGTCATACTTATTAATTAATTATTAATTTTTAATAAATTATAACCGTTAAATTAACAGAAATCAACGATTAAAATTTAATAGTAAGAAGTAGTAACTCTATGTAATTTTAAACACTATAATGATTCATTTGTTAGTTAATTGTCTTTTGTGACCGGCGGTGTAAAATGTTCATACATACCGATACCGCCCACATTTTCCACGATGTCAAGAAAATAAAAAATGAAATTGCCCCATACAAACCAGCACTAGCAAACGACAAAGTGACACGCATTTTAATTCCTATGATATGTGAATTAGGTAAGTTTACGGAGTGTTTCAGTCGCATTTTTATTCATTGGATGATTGTCGTAAAAGTCACAGAGGGATGAATTCGATAGCAGATAGCACCAATTCCAGAGTTGTAACGTATGCACGCATGATAAAAAAATAGGGAAAAATATTTCTGCAATTAATGCAGATAATTTATCTGCTTTTATTATAAAACGACGTCGTTTTATATTGAAATCTTAAAAAATTATAAATATAAAGACTATTATAACCCTGAAATAAATTAAAATTACAAAAACACCATGATTTTCGTCCCAAAACGATGTCGTATTGGACTTACTGCAGATAACTTATCTACAGTAACTGCAGAAAAAGCGAACCCAAAAAAATAATAATAAACAATAAAAAAAACATAAAAAAATGTCCATTTTTTTCAATTTGATTAAAAATAATTGGTTATTTTTCTTCACCTCGTTGCCTTAAACTTTTTTTTAAATATTTTAATTAGTTCATCAGTTCATAACTAATTCGATTTGGGACAGATTCAGGATTAAAATTTTAAATCAGTTCCAAAGATTCAAAACTAATTTCAATAAATTTGATTCCTTGTCTTTAACTGAATTCAATAAATTTTGCCTGGTTTGAATAAGAAAACAGTCAATTCAAAGGATCTGGTATACTGATACAGAAGAGAATTTGTATTGAGTAACAAGAACAAGAACAATGTGTTATTTCTGTAATTCGATAAAACGGTTTCAATACAACTAACTCCCCTTTATAGATGTTTTACAAGCCACGTAGACATTACCCATTAATCTTCCCCAACTGTTAACAACCAGTAAGTTTACAATGTTATTGGGCATTTCCCTTAACTATTCTATAACAGCCATTGGGCTTATAAAACAAAGTCTTTGACCCATGTTGGACCACCCTTAAGTCTGGCTCCCCTTCTTGCTACCGTATCAACTGCCCTCCCTTCGACGGTGACCTTGTCCTCAAGGTGCAATTGTGGATACGTCTTGCGCAAATCGGCAGCTGCTTCCCATGATGCATCCTCCGGAACCGTAGCTGACCACTGGATCAAATGTTGCTGCTGTGGAACACCATTGACCAGCACTTCCCGCGAGTCCAAAATGGCAAGAGGTTGTTGAACTGGTTTGTTCTGCACAATTACTGATGGCAGAGGTTCACAACTAACAGCATTAGGGCCATAAAATTGTTTTAACACTGAAACATGAAACACTGGATGAATCATACTTCCAGCGGGTAGAGTTAATCGATAAGCTACAGGACTAATGACTTGCTCGACAACATAAGGGCCAAAGTATCGTTTGGCTAACTTATGATTGGATCTTTTCTCAACAGACAATTGGCGATAAGGTTGTAACTTGATTAAGACCTTGTCACCAACCTTAAAGAGACGTTCCTGCCTATGTTTATCAGCTTGATGCTTCATACGTGCTTGAGCTCTTTGCAACTGAAGCTTCAAATAATCCCACACCGCTTGCCTCTATTGGAGCATCGCATCTATTGCCTCTAACTGGACAACACCCTTCTCATATTGTGGAATGAGGTGTGGAACCTTCCCAAACACTGCTTGGTAAGGTGACATATTAAGAGCAGAATGCACTGATGTGTTATAATGCAATTCTGCCCAACACAACATTTGGGACCATTGAGAATGCAGTTCAGAGCAAAATGCTCGCATATACTGCTCCAAATATTGATTTGTAACTTCCGATTGGCCATCCGTTTGTGGGTGGTAAGCTGAAGTTGCAAGGAGTTTAGTACCACTCAACTGAAATAAATGGCGCCAAAACTTACTCATAAACACTGGATCGCGGTCAGACAATAAAGTTATGGGAAACCCATGATGTTTGACCACTAAATCACAGAATAGCTGGGCCACTGTTGCTGCTGTGTAGGATGAAGGAAGAGGTCCAAAATGAGCATATTTGGATAGTCTATCCACTACAACCAAGACTGTAGTAAAACCATGAGATCGAGGAAGAGCTGTAATGAAGTCAAGTGTGAGATCATCAAAGATAGCATTTAGAATAGGCAAAGGTTGCAACAATCCAAATGGCACTTGAGTTGATGTCTTAATACTCTGACAGACAGTACAGTTTCGAATGAACTGCTTCACATCACTGCGCATATTCTTCCAAAAGAAGGATGTGGTCAAACGTAAATAGGTCCGTTGAACTCCAGCATGACCTCCTATGGGTGTGCAATGAGCTTCCTGTAATAATATCTCCTTAAGAGGAGAATTGGATCCCAACATACATCTATTGTTAATAAAAAGCATACCACGTCTTTTAGAAATTGCAGGACCAGTATATGTCCCTTCTTCTAAAGCTTTATGAAGGGCCAACAATTCAGTATCCTGTTTATGCTCTTCCTTAATTTGTTCCCAAATTTCCAGTGTTGGTTCTGACCTCAAAGCATGTACATTTGCCTTATCGTCGTCAGGGAATTGTCGGGATAAAGCATCTGCAACTATATTCGAAACCCCTGATTTATACTCAATTGTAAAATTGTAGCCCATTAATTTGCAAAGATACTTTTGCTGATCTGCAGTATGGACATTTTGGTGGAGCAATTCCCTTAGACTTTGATGATCAGTTTTGATCACAAAATGAGATCCAAGGAGGTAATGTCTCCACTTCTTAATGGCTTTAGTTAAGGCATACAATTCTCGAACATATGCTGATGAGGCAGCCATGCGTAGACCAAATTTCTTACTAAAGAAGGAGATTGGCTTCCCACCTTGCAATAAAACTGCACCTGCTGCAATATTTGAAGCATCTGATTCCACTATAAAAGGTGTTGTAAAGTCAGGCAACTGTAATATGGGAGTAGATGACATTGTTGTCTTCAATTTTATAAAAGCCAAATCCGCTTCTTTGGTCCATGTAATTTTGTCCTGCTTAAGTAATTCAGTTAAAGGATGAGCTAAAGAAGCATAGCTCTTAACAAACCTTCTATAGTATCCTGTTAAACCAAGGAAAGCCCTCAATTGCTTGATTGACTTGGGAATTGGCCAATCTATCATAGCTGCAATTTTTTTGACATCCACACTAACACCAGTAGCAGAAACCACATGCCCCAAATAGGCTATCTCACCCACTCCAAACTCACATTTACTGAGTTTAATGAAAAACGAATTTTGTAGCAAACAAGTCAATGCTATCTGCAAATGATCAGCATGCTTCTCCAAAGATACACTATAAATCAACACATCATCAAAAAATACTACAATGAATTTCCTTAAGAATGGACGAAAAATACCATTCATGGCAGCTTGAAAGGTGGCAGGGGCATTAGTGAGACCAAAAGGCATCACCTTAAACTCATAGTGGCCCTCATGAGTTCTAAAAGCTGTCTTATGTATGTCTTCGGGCTTCATACGTATTTGATGATAACCGGAACACAAATCAAGCTTGGAAAATACCTTAGCTGCAAAAAGCTCATCCAACAACTCATCTATGGTTGGAATAGGAAAAGCATCTTTGATGGTCATAGCATTTAATTAAGGCCCTGTAATCTACACACATTCGCCAAGATTGATCCTGCTTTCGCACTAATAACACAGGAGAAGAGAAGGCACTATGACTGTGTTGTATCCAACCATTGCTCAATAACTCAACAACTTGTCTCTCAATTTCGGTCTTATGATGATAAGGGTACCGATAAGGCTTGACCTTAACAGTTTGAGAATTATCTAATAGCTGAATGGCATGAGTGTTGTCCCTAAAAGGGGGTAACACCTTAGGAGTAGCAAACACTTGCTGACAGTCAACCAAAATAGACCACAAGGATGAAGGGATCTTATCTTGTAAACCTAACAATTCAGGAAGTACCTCTTCATGGATAACTTGGTCTTGGCTTTGAAGAAAATGGAAGTTGGTATCAACAATAGCATCAGACTCTGAATGCTGTAATTGTGTACCACCTTGTAATGTAATGAGTTTCCCATGCCAAAGAAATTCCATCAACAACTCCTTATAATGGTGAGTAACTCTGCCCAAAGTCACCAACCATTGCATCCCCAACACTATGCTGAGATCACAGAGGTCCACCACAAATAAGTCAGTTTTGAAACAATGCCCTTGAATACACAATTTCACCTTAGGACATTTTTTGTCACACTTTAAAAACTCTCCATTACCCATAAAAACTCTCATCTTTGGAGATTTGATTATTGGTAATTGAAGTTGAATAACTAAATCTCTTCTGATAAAGCTATGTGAACTGCCTGAATCAATCAACACCTGAACCTCGCGACTATTAACCAGGGCAATCAGTACCAGTGATCTAGCATCAGCAGGGCCCGATAAAGAATGCAATGCAGCATCTACTTTAGAACCTGGACTATCAGTCTGACACCACAAAATCTCCTCCTCAGACTCCCCTTCTTGATCATCCTCATCTGCAATCATGAATAACATTTTGGACTTGCAACGATGTTTATTTGTCCATTTTTCATCACATGTATAACACAATCCCAACTCCCTCCTTTGTTTTAAATGATCAGAAGACAATTTCTTAATTGGTAAGGATTCAGTAGCATTTGTAGAAGGAACAATTGGTTGTGACACTACAGGTGGTAAGGAAGACCCTACCTTATCTGCAAAGTTGGATTTTGGAAAAAAACGCTTTGGTTGAGTCGTAAGAGAAGGCCTCAACTCACAATGATGGCTATCATAGGCAAGAGCTAACTGCATTGCTTGATGTAATGTAGAAGGCCAACGTAACTGTATAGCCCCTTGAAGATCAGATTGCAAACCAGCAATAAAGAATGTCATCAACAAATCATCACTGACATTACCTGGTTCATCAATTTCTGAAATTCAGCCATATATTCAGCCAATGAACCTTTCTGCATCAGTTTAGCCAACACTCCACGAATGTCCTTGTAACTTGAAGGACCAAAACGTTCACGCACTGCTTTCACAAAAGCATTCCAAGATGTAATGGTTCCACTAGTTGAAATCCACTGAAACCAATCAGCAGCAATTCCATCCATCCGCAACCCAGCGAGATCCACCTTGAAGGATTCTGGAACCTGTTGGATCTTAAAAAATAACTCTTCTTTGAAAATCCAAGTATTTGGTTCAGTCCCATCAAATTTGGGTATTTCCGGCTTCACAAAACGCAACACCGTTCTGGGATCCTCAGAATGTCCCCCCGAATTGTCACCCCCACCAGATTGATGAGAGCTATGTAGAGGTGTAGTTCCTGCAGACTTTGACCCATGCATCAAAAATTCACGAAAATTCGATTGAACTTCTTGAAATCTGGATTCCATGGTAACCAATAATTGTTCGAAACACTGATTAGTCTGGTCCCTATATTGTGAAAACTCATCAGCAAGCTCCTGCATCTTCATTTTGGGAAGAATCGAAGGAGTCCACAACAATATGAAAGCACCAAATGATACAGAAGAGAATCTGTATTGAGTAACAATAACAAGAACAATGTGTTACTTCTGTAATTCGATAAAACGGTTTCAATACAACTAACTCCCCTTTATAGATGTTTTACAAGCCACGTAGGCATTACCCATTAATCTTCCCCAACTGTTAACAACCAGTAAGTTTACAATGTTATTGGGCCTTTCCCTTAACTATTCTATAACAGCCATTGGGCTTATAAGACAAAGTCTTTGACCCATGTTGGACCACCCTTAAGTCTGGCTCCCCTTCTTGCTACCGTATCATATACCCATGTAGTTGATGGTTTTGGTCTCCTTGACTGGATTTGTTCGAGTTTTTCAACTAAATATTATGGATTTAATATCTTTTATATTACAGAAAATAAATTTTACTTTCTATACATATATAAAAATATATAGGATCCATATTTTTCTTCTTCTTTTTTGTCTTCACCTGACCCCATATACTTTTATGTATGCATAGAAAATAAAATTATCTCATATAACATGAGAAATATCAAATCCAAATATAATATTATTATAAAATTAATTTTTTATCTGATTTTTTTCAAATAATGAGATTATTGAAAGAGAAATATAAACTGAAACATCTTAAATATTATAATTTTTTTTGGATAACTTAAATATTATAAGCTTAATAAATTAGGTTTGACCAAATCAGGGTAGCTCAGTTGATGAATGAGAGCTGAGCGGGTGGAAGTGAGAGTATCTAAGTATGTATTTGATCCTCTCCAATATCATCTTTGGAAAGAGTTTAAAGTTTTAATCCTAGATCTACTTCAAACAAAAAAAAATCTCATTCAGGACAATAAATGAGTCAAGTTGAGTCTAATTCAGTTAAGTATCTTAAACTTCACTCACTAAGAAATTAAACAACCTACGTATATTTAAATTTATCGAGTTAATATTGAATCTTCAAGTTTAATAAATTGGTTTGAATTTGTAATTTACTAAAATTTATTTTAACATATATTCAATTATGACTCATATAATGCCATACTTATATGTGATACAGACCGAAAACAATAGCCTAATGGGGCGTTTGGTAGAAAAGAAATTTTTTTTTATTTGGGAATCACAAATCTCAGGAATACGGTGTGAAAGTGAATTTTTTGAAAATTTTACCAAAAAACTGTTTGGTAGGCCAAAATATTCCCAAGAATATTGGGTCAATTTTATTAATGCTATGTTTGGTTTATTGTAAAATATTGTTAGGAATGTGGGTCATTTTAAAAAATTAACCTCGCAAACTTGAAGCCAATGTTCCTATATTACCATGATCCATCGAACTACTGCATCCATATGAACAAGAGGGTAACAAAAAAACTGAACATCCTTCAAATTTAAAGAACCTCTTGTGAGAAGGTCAATAATCCGACTAGTGTGCCCACTGCAAAATCAACACCATAATCAAGCTGCCTTATTTGCTGTGAGATGGGTGTACCCCCATAAACACAAATCGTGTCCAAAGTGGGCGCTAACTCCAGCTCCTTTTCAACCTGCTTCACAAGTTTGTAGTCGGAACCAAAACTAGGGTTGTGCATGGGTCAGGTCGAGTCCGGTTTTTGTCCGACTCGACCCAACTTGGTTTTTATAGGTCAGGTATTTTGACTTGACCCGGTTTCATTTGATCCAAGTCAGGTCTGACTTGGTTTGGATTTTGTTGAACTAGTTCAGAACCGGGTCGGATCTGACCTGACTCGTTTTTTACTTGGTTTTCTCACAGAATTTCGTCAAAATTTCTACGTTGCAAACGGCAAAAATTTCGTCACAAAATTATTTTTTCGTGGGAATACTTTTTGTCGAAAAGCGACAAAATTTTTACTCTAATGAAAATTTTTACAAAAATAAATTTTCTATCAAAATTTAGTTTCCGTCAAAAGTTTTAACGAAAATAATTTCTTCCATCAAATGTTTTAAACGAAAAAAGAATTCTGTCAAAAATTTTGACGGAATGTTTTTCGTTCAAAATTTCGATGGGAATGTGTTCTGACAAAAATTTCGATGGAAATTGTTTCGAGGAAAATGTTTCATTCGAAACTTTCGACGAAATTTAGATTCTCTAAAGAGTTTTGACAGAATATTTTTTCCGTCAAAATTTTTACGAAATTTTTTTACAGAAATGTGTTCCGTTGAAAATTTTGATGGAAATATTTTTTATCAAAAAACTTGACGAAAATATATAGTTAAAAATTTTCGATGAAAATATGTTTCGCTAAAAATTTCAACGAAATTACTTTCGCCGAAATTTGAAATCTGTAAAGAATTTTGATGAAGTTTTTTTCCGTCAATTTTTTTTGATAGAAATGTGTTTCGTCAAATTTTTCGATGGAAATTGTTTTGAGAAAAATGTTTCATTCGAAACTTTCGACGAAATTTAGATTCTCTAAAGAATTTTGACAGAATATTTTTTCCGTTAAAGTTTTTTATCGAGATATTTTTTGTCAAATATTTTTACAAATTTTTTTTGCAGAAATGTGTTCCGTTGAAAATTTTGATGAAAATATTTTTTATCAAAAAACTTGACGAAAATTTTTAGTCGAAAATTTTCGATAGAAATGTGTTTCGCTAAAAATTTTGACAGAATTTTTTTTTGTCAAAAAGTTTAACGAAAATGTTTCCGTCGAAAAATTTTGCCGAAATTTGAAATCTGTAAAGAATTTTGATGACATTTTATCCGTCAAAAAATTTCGATTAAAATGTGTTTCGTCGAAATTTTTGATGAATATATTTTTTTGTGAAATATTTTGACGAAACTTAGATTCCATTAAAAAATTTGACAAAAAAAATTTTCCGTCAAATTTTTTTACAGAAATGTTTTTAGTCACAAATTTTGATGAAAATTTTTTTCGTCAAAAATTTTTGCGAAAAAATTTCATGGAAATATTTTTCTTAAAAAATTTTGACGTAATTGTTTTACGTTAAAAATTTTTATTTAATGTAACTGTGATTTTTTTTTTCACATAATGGGTATAGATCAAGTTTTGGGTCAATGAGTCAATATTAAAACAAGTCAGGTCTAAAACTGACCCAAATAAGTGGTTCAGTATTTAAATCAGTTCAAAAAATATAGGTATTTATGAGTCAGGTCAAGGTCGAATCAAGGGCAGAGCAAGTGAACCAGTTTTTTTGCACACCCCTAAAGAAAAATACTCTCCTATAGCCTAAGAGTATATTTTCCCTAAAACTATATATGGTAACAAGTTTCTTTTAACATCGATGTCATCTGAGAAAACTATGCCGTTCTTTAATGGATACATTATTACAAGTTTAATGACAAAGCTCGTAAAATTGAAAATAAAACATGATCGTTTTAATTGTTAGCCAATAATCTATGAATGAATGACTCAGTTTTTCACCTAATATGATTGCTTTTAAAAAGAGAGATCCACGATCCATTATAGGCTTAACCTCTGATTCCTTCTTTTCTATTTCTTGGATAAATATTTTTAATATCTTGAAATTCGGAAAGTGGTAGTGTAACCAATGGATTTTTCTGTTTGCCAATTATATCAAAAGGGTGATCCATTCCATATAATATCAGATTCTGACGACAAAAGGGGCATAAATAAATTTCATTGAATGTGTAAAGTTCCATCGTGAACGAAAGCGCTTTCACATTCTTTGTTTATTAACTGTTGCAATTGTTATTATGTTTAGTACGTTTATTATTTATGTCTCATATACACGACCGAGAATCTAAATTCAATTTTGGTTTGGTTCCACGTAGATAAGTTCAAATTTCTGCTCACCTCCAACAAGATGTGACAAAAACATCTTTCAAAATATAAATAGTTTAATAGTGGAAGCTTTTAGCTTAATAATCATGAAAAATATCTCATTCACCTAATACGTAAGTATACAATAGAAGCCTTTTAACTTAATAAACATGCAAAAATGATAAAGACCCTACGAAGTAACTCACCAAAATTTTACATATATTAATAGGGAAATATTACTCTCATATTATAAGAGAGTAGTTTTCTCATGCTATAGAGAGAATTCAAGTTGAGCCCACCATTAAAAAGCAAAAAAAAGTAAAAAAAAAAAAGTGGATGCGATTTTTAAAGTGAGAGAACATGAGATAACTATCTCATGTAAAATAAGAGTAGTATTTTCCATTAAAATAAGTGGTTGAGAATTCTAAAACTTAATTTAAAGCTATTTATTCGATGTATTTGTTAAATTTTTATGAGAGACTTATTCTTATTTTACTCTTCATCAAAAAACAATATGTATCATTGTTTTTTTTTTTTTAGTATTTCAAAGCACTCTTTAACTTAATTATATCCCCCGTTCGCTATTGTTTTGGATCCACTCGATGTGTCCCACAACATATAAAAGCGATCAACTAAGATCGAAGATAAGCCCAAGTGATAAGAGATAGGACTCATTATCCTATCTCCGAACAATTTAACTCTCACTCAAACTCTCTCTCCTACAAGTAATATTATATATAAATAATCGGGCTAGGCCTCTTATGTACACATTTTTTGACTCATATTCTTTTAAATATCATTGGGAACACATCCATATCCTTCGGCCTCGAGCCTCGTTTGTGCCAACCGATCTATCACTCACTGCATCATCGTTTCCACATACTCACAAGCATACAAATCCCGTATTGATTACGACTCTACGGTGGAACATTCACAATTCTCTCAGATGGATCAAATTTCAAACACCTTCTCTTTTGAATTCATACTTCCCTAAATTCTGGCTATTTTTTTAAAAGCACAAAAATTCTCAATCACTTCTTTAATATATGTAAGATTTCTGTAATTTTGTTTTGTGTACATAACATTTCTAATAAATATGTACTTGTTAAATTGAGGAGTGAGTCCATAATTTTTAAAATATAATGATTGTTTTAATTAAACTAATTTTTAAAAGTGATTGTAAGAAATTTAATTTGATTCATGTAAAATATATCCAATATATATATATAAATTGTAAATCTTTCCACACGCATGAATAAGAAAATTTATATACTTTTCTTATTTTAGTTTGAACTTTTTTCAGTTTAATATTTTTATAGTAAGCACTAGAATGCTTGTATGTTAACTTAGAATCTCAGTTAAATACTTAACAGTTCCATTAACAACAAAAAGCATTATGAAGATGAAAAATCAAACTACGAACTTAATAATTTAACAATTGAAGTAAAATTATTAGATACATAGATAGATTTGTGGAAAATTTTATAGCTGGAGAGTGAGCAATAAGAAATTTTTTGAATAAAAAATAAACGCCAAAGTGGGGTGGGTGCTTACAGTTGGATGAAAAGGAAAAGGCACCAAGGGGACAAAGGGACTGTACTCCTTAATATCCTTCCTGTCCTTTGACAAATCAGAAGGCCTAATGGGAAGGAGAAGGTTCTGCATCACGTGGCTTACTTATATTTGGACAATCTCACATTAATTTTTCATGCATTAAAAAATAAAAGAAAATACTGATAGTCTCGCATGTGATTTAATTGATTTATATTGATGAAAAAGTTCTTTTAATTTTTTTTTATAAATTGTTGTCCGTGTGTATGAATTAAAAATAATGATTATTTTTCATTAATAATTATTTTTCATTAATAATTAACGTTTCTTCTGTATGTTATATAGTGTAGTATTTTGTAAAATAAATTATGTACTGTAAGAATAATATAAACCAATTCCAGGTTAAGTTGAAATTACACGTGTATCTGTAACCAAAAAAAAAATAAAAAATTACACGTGTAACTACATGTAGCTTGTGGGCGCAGCCGCATCCATACATTGAAATTTTTTATCCGCTTTGATTCGATTTTCATTGGGGAAGTTTTCTATTTTTTCTGGGTGATTGTCCATTTTACTTCTATTTTAATAAAAAATTATTACTATATGTCAATTTATCCCTTTTTTCAAATTATATATTAATTTGTCTTTTTTTATTAAAGTTTGATCTACAATTATTCGAATAAATGAGTCATTTGTTTGAGTAAATAACTTATCAAGGACTATGATTTGATTAAACTTTAATTAAATAAGGACGGACTGATATGTAATTTAAGAAGAGATGCAAATTGAAGTATAATTTAAGAAAATACTCCACCAAAAAAGAAAAAGGAAAATAAACAAAGTGATAAATTGATTTAATTTAAAAAGGGTAAAATAATCTATCCATATTTTTTTGCTATATTGACAATATATAAACATTTCGTTATGGTACAAAAAAAGAACAAAAAAATTGCAACCGGAAGAAATTGTTTTGGTTATGTGTTTTGTTACAGAACAGTGACCAAAGTGTCACTGTTCACTAATTTTTTTATCTAAATGCCACGCGATTGGTCTTATTTTCTAATCTGTCACGGGAGCAAGTTCGCTACCCGGTGTAGCGAACTCGGTTTGCTGACGTGTCACATTTCTAGTGAATAACAAGTACTAAATTAAAAAAAAAAGGTTTGAAGGTCGCTACCCCGTGTAGCGAACTTGGTGTCCACTAGAAACGTAACACGTCAGCAAACCAAGTTCGCTACACCGGGTAGCGAACTCGCCCCCGTGGCAGATTGGGAAATGAGACTGTTCGCGTGGCATTTAGGTAAAAAATTGATGAACAGTGGCATTTTAGCTTTAAAATATAGCTTTACAGAGAGATGGTCGAAATCATTTGGCAGGGTTTTCAACAAGGGATTTATTAATCTCCTTTAACAGGAATAATCTTCTCTCCAGCATCACTTACAAACTAGTAGTGGGACCCACACAAAAAAAAAGGAAAAAAAAAATTTAAATGAACCCCACATCATTTTTAAGTCAGCAGGAAAAAATGCTTGTCTCCTTCAATAGGAGAATAGTAAAACCCTTTCAACAATGGGTACAAGTAGATGCCTTGAGTTCTTATCAATGCGATGTTTTGTGTATAATTTTCGTGCAGATTAAGTTTGATTTATGTGAACCAAATCGTATCAGCCTCATTCAATTGCATTGTCAGTAGTATGGAGCTATGTTATCATTTCTTAGGGACGAAGCATGTATGTGCTACATTAAATTATGTTACATTTCATTTATTTTCAACAAACATTAAGATTATAATAGTTTTTTTTTTTTTGGAAATATAATTGCTTTGCGACTAGTCCCATTCAGGACGGGTCCAGGACAATGTTATTAAAATCGGCTCGGCCATTGATCCGGTCAAGGTATTGGGTCAGTGGATCACTGATTCAACCGAATGACCCGGTAATTATATATAATTTTATGATTTATATTAAAAATTATAAACATACTCAAATATCTAAAAAAAATGATAAAAATTTCAAATATTTTAATATAAAAAATAATAAATCACATATTATTATCCAATAAAGAATCAAACATAAATATAATGATCGTGATACAGAGTTTTAGGTTCAGAAAATGACATCTCTAACTATAAATGAAATCAAAATTTTCAACATAGTGCATAATTGAGATAATATTAATGTTATAGGTACATAAGTTATGTAAGTCAATAAGCAAAAAAATATTCAAATATGTCTATTATGAAAAAAAATTTGGGGGACCGGGCCGGGTCACTGGTTAACCGACCGGGTCACTGGTTTTCATGAAAATCGGTTGGGTCGGATCGAGTCGCACCGGTTCTGATGCATGGCAAGTCCGTTTGCTTCAACTGGACCAGTTATATGATCGGTTTACCGGTTCTCAGGTCGACCCAGCCGAGTTGGTCCAGTTTTATTAACACTGGTCCATGATTAAGGTTTTCAATCCCTCCCAAAAGTGATACTGTGGAGGATCAAACACATATTTTCACCTTCACCTAATCAACTTCCATGCGTCAACTGAATTACCATCATTTGCATCAAACAATTTTATTTTGTTTGAATAAACTTTTATTTTGAAGCAAACCTTGTGGCATGCGTCATTCACTTCGATTTAATGAATAAATAAAATTTACATAAAGTCAATTACACTTTGTTAAAATGATTAACCGATGATGACATAAGATTACAATAAGTTCTCTTTGTTTCATCTGAACTATACTATATAAAAAAATAAAGACTACATTGTCTTCATCTTGTATTCAATTAGATGCTACTTTTCCACTAATAATATTGTATTTTTTCCACTCTAATCATTTTATTCAAGTTTTTGCTTTTCCACTCTAATCAAATTACGGTAAAAGTGGTCTATTATTATTATTATTATTTGGTATCCTGGTCTATTATTATTTTATTTAGATAATCATCATAGATGTGATTGACAAACTTACACAAGTAATAAAAGAGGGTGCAAAGGTATAGTGTACTGCTCTTACAAAATTCAATTTCGATTAGATAATTTTTTGAAAGTAATCTTATAATTTTACAATATGAGAATCATATAAGAATTTAAATTTAATTGAATTATTCTCATCCATATTAAACTTTGCTTTCAGCGAGAAATTTCCTGTTTTTAAAATTCTACAAAAGTAAGATGGTGTAAAAACTACACTTTTTATTTTTCTTTTCACTTATAATGATCTGAATTTAAATTATCTGTATGTCAATTTAATAGCATTTTATTAATTTTCTGTATTGAATAATTAATTAAAAAGAAATAAATAATAAAAATATTTTGAGATACAATAATAGAGAAAGAAAACTACAAAAAAATCTAGTGGCTGTCTATTAGTATGTAATAAAAATTATTTTTTTTGGTAGGACAGGTTGACCAACAAGCAACGCAAATTAACGTATTTTGACTATTTTTACATTTTGCGGCCACATTTTCACGCTACTCCCCGTAAAAATAAGATGATTACTAGGTTTTTTTAAAAAAATATTTATGATTTTATATACTCTGTTAATGGAAGCAAGGCGTTATTTGAATTTTTTTTGTTTTTAAAATTATTTTGTAGAAATAATTATGGAAACATATATTTTTTATATTTTTTATATTTTAAAAGTTAATAGTCAAAATACAAAATAAAAATAATTCAGACATATTTTTTAAATTTGATTTAAAATTTTTTAAAAAACAGACCTTGTCAAAGAAGTTATTTTATTTTTTTATTGTGAAAACTAAAAAGTTATTTTAAAAAACAATACTCTAACAAGGAAAATAAAAACTACTCAACCAACCAAGAAATTCACACCAAAGGAAAAAAAAAAAAAAAAAAAAACAAAGAAAACTTACCGGTCACCACTAATTTTTTTCAAAAATTAGGACCCGAAAATAGTAGTTTGAACATGTTTTATTACAACAACTTTATTTTCATAAACAAAGAAACTGTTCTCAGCTCCAAAAGAAAAAAAAGGACAAAAAATCTTACATTAACAACTTTCCAAACTACTATACTCCAAAAAAAGTTCTGTAAAAATGAAGGAAGAAATTTTATGACAATCAAAAGCAATGTTATTAAAACTGGCTCGGTTATTGACCTGGTCGAGGTACTTACCGGTCAACCAGTAATTAACCTACACCCTAATTATATGCAATTTTATAATTTATATTAAAAAATTATAAACACACTCAAAAATCTAAGCAAAAATGACAAAAAATTCAAATATTTTAATATAAAAAAGAATAAATCACATATTATTATACAATAAAGGATCAAACAAAGATATAATGATCGTGGTACTGGGCTTTAGGTTTAGAAAATGACATCTCTAACTATAAATCAAATCGAAATTTTCTGCATAGTGCATAATTAAGATAATATTAGTGTTGTAGGTATGTAGCTTAGGTAAGTTAATAAGAAATAAATATATTTAAATATGTTCATTATGATTTTATTTTTTAAAAAAATTTGGAATTTTTTTGGGACCGGGTCGGATCACCGGTTAACCGACCGGGTCACCGATTTTCATGAAAACCAGCCGGGTCGGACCGGGTCGCACCGGTTCTGATGCATGGCCGGTCCGTTGCTTGAACCGGACTGGTTATATGACCGGTTTACCGGTTCACGGGTCGATTCGGCCGGATCGGTTCGGTTTTAATAACATTGATTAAAAAGACTTGTTTTTTTTTTTTTTAGTTAAAAATATGATTAAATGGACTCATTTAAATGCAAGTTACAATTAACTTATTTTAGAATTCTTTTTTATTTCAATCCATTTATCAAAAAGCTTTTATCTATCGCCAGTTGACAAAAAAAAAAAAAAAGTTTTCAAATTCAAATAACGAAGGAAATTAAAAAAAAAAAACTGATTACTAGGGTGTAGAGAATTAAAATTACTTAGGGCAAGCTCCACGTGGAAACCATACAGAGGACCACCGAACGTCCCCATACGTTTTCTTTCTAGTTTCTAACAACCAAAAAACGACGACATCATTAAATCACAACCTTTTCTCAACTTTTGTAAATAAAATGAAATAATCCAATATTTGCTTGAAAAAAAAAATGTCCGTTCTCCACATTATTAAATATTTAATTTGAAATAACCAATCCTCTTAAGACTATATGTCCCTTTTGTCCCTCATTAATTAATTAATAATCGTTTTGTCCCTTATCCAGAACTATCTATCAATCTGCTCTCTTTAATCGATTAACTTGAAGATTTAATCGATTAAATAGTCAAAACTGAAAAAATGGTTGACTTGAAGATTTCATCGATCAAATCTTCAAGTTAATCGATTAAATTTCCCTTTTAATTTATTTAATCGATTAAATATCCCAAATTAGGGTGAAAGAATTGATACCAACTCGTAAAATGGCAACTCTTAATAAAACACAATCAGCTCTTATTAAATACAAAACACAATTAACTCTTATTATTAAACACAAAAAGCAATGAGCTCCTATTAAATACAAAACGCAATGAGCTCCTATTAAATACAAAACGCAATTAGCTCCTATTAAATACAAATCGCAATCAACTCCTATTAAATAAAATTCAAAATTCAAAATTCAAAATTCAAAATTCAAATAACATCCAATACACGAAAAACTGATTGAAAATTCTGCTAAGTATTACATTAAATTCAAGATTCGCAATCAACTCCTTTTGTTTATGGAGGAGATTTGACCTTTGTTGCCTGTTGCGATTTGATAGGAGCTGATTGCATTTTGTATTTAATTGGAGTTGATTGTGTTTTGTATTTAATAGGAGCTGATTGCGTTTTGTATTTAATAGGAACTGATTGTGTTTTGTATTTAATAATATGAGTTGATTGTGTTTTATATTCAATAAGAGCTGATTGCGTTTGATTAAGAGTTGCCATTTTACGAGTTGGTATCAATGCTTTTACACTAATTTGGGATATTTAATCGATTAAATATAAGTTTTAATCGATTAAATAAATTAAGAGGGAGATTTAATCGATTAACTTGAAGATTTAATCGATTAAATCTTCAAATCAACATTTTTTTTCAGTTTTGACCATTTAATCGAATAAATCTTCAAGTTAATCGATTAACGAATGGTAGATTGGTAAATAATTATTAATTAATTAATAAGGGACTAAAAAGTCAAAAAGCCATCCTCTTAAGGAAAAACAATTAAGTGATCCAACCATTTTATTATTTAGTGATCCCTCTCACATGAGTAAATTTTTTCTTTCATTTTTGCCCCTCTATTTTTTTTCTTTTCCTATTTTGCCCCCCCATTTTATGAGAAACAACACCCTAAATTATATGGGCCGTACATTTCTTCTCCCTCAAAAAGCTTATCTACCAATCTGTCTCTTTAAACGATTAATGAAGATTTAATCGATTAAATGGTCAAAACTAGAAAAAGGTTAAATCTCTTCAAGTTAATCGATTAAATCTCCCTCTTACTTTATTTAATCGATTAAAACTTATATTTAATCGATTAAATATCCCAAATTAGCGTGAAAGCGTTGATGCCAACTCGTAAAATGGCAACTCTTAATAAAACACAATCAATCTTATTAAATACAAAACACAATCGAGCTTGGATATTATTAAATACAAAACGCAATTGCCTTCCTATTAAATCAGTAACGCAACGGTTTTCCATAAAATACAAAATGCAATCATCCTATATACAAATCACAGATGGGGGGTCCCTGTAAATTAAATTCAAAATTCAAAATTCAAAATTCAAATAACTCTGTAAAGTCGTTGAAGATTCTGCTATGTATTAAATTAAATTAAAATTAATTAACTCCTTTTGTTTATGGAGGAGATTTGACCTTTGTTGCCTGTTGCGATTTGTGTT
>NW_026898014.1:0-41589 GCF_033153095.1 Gastrolobium bilobum | reverse complement strand
ATTTAATTTATTTTTATTGTTATTTTTATTTTGGTTCTTTTTTCTCTTTCTTTCCTTTTATTTTATTTTATTTTTTTTTTATTTTTATTTGTTTTTATTTTTATTTTATTTTTCCTAATTCTTTATTTTTTTTTATTTTTTTATAATTTAGGAAGTTTTGTTATAATTTAGGAAGTTTTGGTCACAATAAAAAAACATGGATAATAGAAGCTTAAGGCAATTGACTGCACCTGATGTTAAGTATCAGTCTTTTTGCATTCGTTATCTTGATACTGGTTTTAAACTTAAGTCTGGTCTTATCCATTTGCTTCCCAAGTTTCATGGTCTTGCAGGTGAAGATCCATATAAGTATTTGAAAGAGTTTCATGTAGTCTGCAACACAATGAAACCGCAAGGAGTTGATGAGGAGCAGGTCAAACTGAGAGCCTTTCCTTTCCCTCGATGGAGGAGCTAAGGATTGGCTGTACTACCTTCAGCCTTCATCTATCGAAGACAGTTGGCAGTTACCCAGACAGTCCAGACTTCTGTTCCACAGTTCGGCAATCCATGTGGCATATGCAGTGATCATTTTCACTCCACTGATGCTTGCCCTTCTCTACAAGAGGGCTCCATTCCTGCAGACCAGTCAGTAGCTGCAGTCTTTCCTGGGAAACCACAGTTCCAGCAGCAGCAGAGTAATCCATTCTCCAACACTTACAATCCTGGCTGGAAGAATCATCCCAACCTCAAATGGAACCAGAATCAGCAAAATGTTCCATATCAGCAGAGTCAACAAAATTTTCCATACCAACAGAAGCAGCAGTTCATTCCACAGCAGAGACAAAACTTCCAGCAACCTGCTCCTCAACAGTTACAACAACAACCACTAGTGCAGCAGCAAAACAGTGTCAGTGGTCCTTCGTTGGAGGACTTAATGAAACAGATGGCCACCAACAATCTGGAGTTTCAACAGAGGACAGAATCCACAATCCAGAATTTGCAGACACAGATCGGGCAATTGGCGACATCAATGAACCAGGCCCGATCTTCCAGCAGCTCCCTTCCATCCCAAACAGTTCCAAATCCAAAAGGAAGCGGAAATGTGAGTGCTATTGCTCTGCGGTCTGGAAAGCAAATGGAGGAGCCAAACCAAGCTGCTGTTGAGTCATCTAAGGGAGGTGACACTAGCTCCAAGAAGCAGAGCACTGATACATCTGATGTCCATATCCCTCTGCCTTTCCCTCAGAGAGCCACTCAGTCCAAGAAGCAATCAGCAAAGGCTCGAGATAAAGAGATACTTGACACCTTCCGAAAAGTTGAGGTGAACATCCCTCTTCTGGATGCAATACAGCAGATTCCGAGATATGCCAAGTTTCTAAAGGAGCTGTGCACCAACAAGAGAAGACTGAAAGGAGATGAGCAAGTTAACCTGAGTCAGAATGTATCAGCACTCATCCAGCCTATGCCTAAAAAATGTCAAGATCCAGGGACATTTACTATTCCTTGTGTAATTGGCAATTCTGTTTTTCATGATTGCATGCTAGACTTAGGGGCTTCCATTAATGTCATGCCTGAATCTGTATATAAGTCTCTTGGACTTGGTCCTTTGCGTGCTACTAGTATTGTGGTTACATTAGCTAACAGGAGTAGTATTCACCCATCTGGTTTGATTGAGGATGTATTGGTCAGAGTTAATAATCTGATTTTTCCTGCTGACTTCTACATTTTAGAAATGGAGAGTGAGACTGCTACTAATAGATCACCAATTATACTTGGTAGGCCTTTCATGAGAACAGCTAGAACAAAGATAGATGTTCATTCTGGTACTCTATCCATGGAATTTGGTGATAGCATTTTACATTTTAGTATATTTGATTCCATGAAGCATTCTAAGGTTCAGGTTGATCATTCAGTTTCATGCATAAAAGTGATTCATGATGTGGCTGATAAGGTTGATTTTGAATTGATTAGTGATTGTGCATTACCTGTGGATTATGACTTGCCTATTAATGTTAATTCTGAATGTGTACTAAATGCGAAGTTATGCAAGACTCCCCATTCTGGTAATGATTTTGATCCTAACTCTCATGGACCCAAGATGAAATGGGTACCAAAAAGTTCTTCCTCTATTTTTAGTATGCAGAAAAGTTTGCATAAGGTTGGAAGAAAGGATCAAGAGAAGAAGAAATACACACAGAAAAGAAAGCCCCCAAAGTTGCGTGATAAGCAGATGGGGAAGACTTGCACAATGATTTGCCATCACCTCAAAGTTGTTAATGAAGGACCCCAGAAGCAACCTGTGGAGACAGAGGCTCTGCTCATTGATGCTACTTATCCTCCTTAGGGAGTTCAGGGAGTCTTCTTCCCTCTTTTTCTTTTCTTTCTGTTATTTGCATTTTTCTTTTCCTTTCTTTATTTCAGTCTTTGATTTTCATAGGTAGATTTTCCTTTTCTTTCTGGTTATTATTGAGTGTTACATGGAGTAGACTTAAATCACAGGGTTTGATAGAAATTTCTGCTTAGGCTTAGTTCTTGATTCTTGGATTGCATTACTTGCTGCTTGATACTGTGCTGCTGATTGCATGATTTGGTATACCCTTGTGAGGTTTTTGAGCCTGTAGACATGGTCTTAATCTGTAGGCCAGTTTTTCTTTCTTGTGTGATTCTGCTCTTGATTGTTGTCCTCTAGAACTTGCTCTGATTCTTTTTGAAACTGCATTTTTCACTTGCATGCATGAATATGATTGAGGCATTCTTTCTTTCTTTACCCACTTTAGCTAGATAGCCATCCCTTATATTATTATCCCTTGGTGAGCCCTTTTGAGCCTTTATATCCGTTATTTCTTAAGCCGCATTACCAGCCTAAGTGAAAAACCAATTAATTCCATACCTTGGAGTTTTACTGAGCATTGGTTTCATTGTGATGTTGTGTTTAAGTGTGGGGGTTTGCCCGAGACGGACAAAAGTTTAAGTGTGGGGGGTGACATATGTGGTTGTACTTATGTGGTTTTACTTCAAAACAAAAAAACAAAACAAAAAAAAAAACAAGAAAAAAAACAAGAAAAAAAAAACAAAAAAAAAGTGTTTATCTTTTCAGTATCTTTGTTTTATGTTCTTAGTTTAGTTCTTAACTTTTGCTCTTTGTAAAATTCTGGGGTGTTTAGCTTTCTCTTCCATATTCATCCGTACCTTTACCTCACCCCCATTACAACCCTGCATAAAGCCCTCTTGATTTGTGCATGCATGTGTTATTAGCAGTGGAGAAGTAGAATTTGAGCAAGCCTATGGTAGAATGATTTTCTGGAGTTGATTTGAGTGATATACTGAATTAACTGATACACTTGAGAGAAAATTGAGGGCATCCTGTGAGGAACCATTTTTGTGTAGTTAGCAGTTGCAGTTGAAATCAGCACGTCTTGTGATTTGAGATTAAGGAATTTTTGTCCTGGTTGTTTTATCTGTTCAAGACTTGTGATTTTTGTTATCTTTTGTATACTTGCTAATTATTAGGAAGGATAGGTTGATCTTCACTCTTTTCTTATTTCTTTGCTTTCTTTTTCTATTCTAGTTTTTGCCCAGGAGTGCAAAAAGATAAGTGTGGGGGAATTTGATAACTCATATTTTATTACACTTATTTGTTACTCTTGATTAGTATTTTTAGAATTTATTTGAATAAAATAATGATGTTTTGAGTTTATTTACATTTTTAGTTTTTGATTGGGTTTAATTTATTTTCGTCAGAATTTTTCAGCTTTACGTTACTTCTGTATTTTGGCCATATCTTGGTCCACAGTTGTCGGATTGACTCCGTTCTTGTTGGGTTTTTCAGATAACACAGAGGGCTACAATTCTTATGAAGAGCTCGAAGCCCAATTCGGATTGAAAGCTAGTCTATTTCTTGCACCAAGTCGGACACGTTTTGCTGAAGTTTTATTTTATTTTATTTATTTTATTCCGTATTTTAGACATATGGGCCGGTCAGAACTGAACCCTAAGCCGCTTTGAGTAAGGGTATATGACGGCAGAGTAGGAAACATTGGATGCATTCTGTAATTTTCAAAATTGAGGATCAAAGTATTTTCTCTGAAGCGTTCTTCATCTTTTTCTTCTTTTTCTTCTTCTTTTTATTTCAATCATGTTTACCTTAGCCATGCGAGGCTAAGAACCTTTTAATCAACTTAAGGGTAATGGATTCCATGGATTAGTCTTGAGGATCTGCGTTTATTTCAAATCAGTTTTGTTTTCCTTCCCAACTCAGATTGATATCGTGCGATCGTGGATATTCAATCTGAGGTTCGCGATTGCGATTATGGAAAGGGATTAATCATCAGATTTGATGATTAGGTTGATTGACCCTATGACCTTAAATCAAGCGGGCTGATACTCTGCGATTGTATGAGTAGAAACATCGTCTTTGATCAAATGCTAAGCGATCGCTTAGAGAGGGTTGTCAATTGGAAATAAGGATTCTGATCCGATTGACAAATCAATCACGATTCTGATATCTTCTTATCCGAGGAAAGACGTCCATGGAACCCAAACCTTAGGTTGGTTATTTTTAATTACGAATTTTTATTCCAAATTTATATTCTGCCTTTTTAATTATTGAATCAAAATCCAAAACCCCCCTTTTAATTTTCTGTTCTTATAAGCGATTTTAACCAAAACAATTTCCTTGAGAGACGACTTAGGGTTTCCACTTTACTGCAAATTTTCTGAACCCTAATTAAAAAATAATTTTTAATTTGCGCGAGTTCGACAGCTCGTGTCAGGTTCATGGCCAAGCGGGGCGAGCGGGTCAACCCAAATTGCCACCCCTAGCCTTTGGCTCGGCTCGTGAAGGCCTGAGCTTTTATGTCCAAAATTGATTGTTGGAACCATGCTTGAACTTGTATAAAAGCTCGTTTAATGAAAAGGTCTCAGGCTCCAATTTAAAAGCTCGGCCTTAGAGCCTCTCAGGCTGGCCTAATATATTAATTTTTATTTTTATTTTATATTTTTTATACTACTTGTGATAGCCCTCTCTCTCTCCTCAATCTATTTCATCCCATTTTATTAATTAAACAGACTTTTTGAATGATTTTGTTTTATATTATGCTCTTTGGATATACATTAAATTTATGAATATTTATGGAATTACTAGTGCTGTTGACTGTATATTTTGTTTGGATAAATTTTTGTTGTCTTATTTTGTTTTAAACAGGCTAAATCAGATTTTTGTTTTTTGTAAATAAGACAGGCCACATGCTAAAATTATATTCATAACAGGTAACATGTTTGATCATACTGACATATTTAAACACAGACTTAGCCTTTTTAGATCAAAGCTCGGCTCGGCTCGTTAACACCCATACATATATATATATATATAAAAGATGGGAAACATGAATGTTATGTTACATGACACAAATGTCATAAACACAAAAAGATGATATTCACATTTTTATTTTTTCTAGTGGAAACTATACCATTTTATGTCTATAACATGATGGATTTGGATATTCTTATGTTTATGGGTTCACTTTTTCTACAGTCAATGTAGATAAGTATCTACATTGAGCTCAAAACAATGTCGTTTTGAGACGAAAATCAAGATATTTTTGTAATTATAATTTATTTCAGGGTTATAATAGTCTTTTTCATTATAATTTTTTAATTTTTAACTCAAAACGACGTTATTTTGGAAACGAATGTAGATAACTTATCTACATTCACTTTAGAAACATTAAAACCTATGTTTATGTAATATTAATTTGAAAGATAGGAAATGTGAATGTTATGTTACATGACACAAATGTCATAAACACAAAAAGATGATATCCACATTTTTATTTTTATTTTTTCTAGTGGAAACCATACCTTTTTATGTCTATAACATGATGGATTTGTATCTTCTTATGTGTAAAAGCAGTTATGTGACCATGTTATTTGATCACAACTACTTATTTAAAAATCATAAACTTTTCTCTCTCATCTCATCATCAATGAGTAATTGTGATCAAATAATATGACTACATCACCACTTTTACATACAAGGATCCAAATTCATAACATGATATAACATGTGTCATATAATATCTCGCTCAAATTTTCATCAGGGGCCGTTTGGTATGAGGATTTTGGAGAAAATCTTGGAAAAATGAGATGGAAATTTTTTTTCCTACGTTTGGTACGAGTAAAAGAGAAAATATTCCCTGGTTTATTTTTTTCTCATCATTTGAATTATAACTACAAATTTCCAAACTCAAATATCATCACCTCCGTAGTATTTATTTTTTCCCACCTCATGGGAAAGGAAAGACAATTTTATGAGAGGAAACTGCCATTGACTTAGGTTAAATAAACATTGATATGAAATTCAATATTCAAACATATGGACAATTTTGTAAATTTAGTCCAAATTTTCAGTAACATTTTACAATCAATGAAACATAAAATCACTTAAATTAATTCAATTTTTTTTGGAAAATTTTACCCTATCAAACAAATTTTTCATAATATTGATGGAAATATTTTTTTTCCATTCATGATTCTCTCGAGAAAAAAAAAAAACTCCTGAAGCAAACAACTTTAAAGTAATTGAGCACAGTAAAGAAGTTAAGAATGTAAGTGTTATGCTTCATCATCCATTTCATACAACAAGATACCCCTTTTCATTTTTAATAATTTTTTATTTTTGTTAATGGACTGTGATAACTCTACCATCAGAGTTGATTAATTAGGATGCATTTTTATCCTTTTTGAGGGAAGAAGGAAGAAATAAGCGAAGCAAGAGATGGCAAGCAGAGTCTCCAACACCTCTAGCAGCCTCTTCACGGCTCGATTTCTCACCAGAAAATTATCTCCCAACGTCATCACTTACTATACTTTTTTCATATTTGCTTTCTCCATCTTCGTCTTCTTTTTCTACGTTAGAAACATCACTGTCGATGAAGATCAACAAAACTCTCTGTTTGCTCAACAAACTCGATCTCACAGGGTACACAGCAATTCCCTCATTTATTTTTTCCATTTTAATCGAATCGAATCGAATCAAAATTTTAGGGATCTGGATGGAATTCGCGTGTTTCTTAGTTGATCCTTCGATTTAATTCACTCTGGTGTTAGAGATCCAAGTCTGATGCTTATTTTGTGTAATTCAACTTGCTTTGTGAAATCGTCTTAACTAATAATTTCGACGAAGAAAAAAGCATTACGGATGCAAAAATGTATTTTAAGATTAGAGATTTTTTTTATATTTTTTTTTCCGATTGATATCAGCAAGTCTTGTTGGTTCTAGCTATATTAACTAACTAGGACTCTGGCGGTTTCGCTTCACTATGCTTTTTTTTTTTTTTTTTTTTTCTTGTTCACTCTCAATAACTGCTGCATTTTGTTGCATATTGCTACAGGTGCCAGAGTTACATGAGTACAACGAGCAGCTTTGGGATTCTCCTTTCAGTCATGGCTTACGCCCCTGTGTTAAGCCGACTGCTAAATATAAAGGTTTCAGATGCTTACTTCTATTCATGTAATAACTTGTTTGTTGAGTTTACTACTTTCACTAGGTTCCACTACTTTTATAGTTTTATTTTAAGTTTTCTTTTTTCGGCACTTGGAGTCTATAATTGTTTGTTTGTCAACCAGAGCATAGCCTTGCTATTTAATTTATCTTGTGCATTTTGTCTTTCTCCTTTCGTCTTATAAATGTTTTACATGTTACTGCATCAGGTGCCCAAGGATTTGATCGCTATCTGACTGTGAGAAGTAATGGTGGATTAAATCAAATGCGAACTGGTGTAAGTCACTTCTTCCTCTTTTGCAATGTCTTGCAACTCTTATATAGAAGATAAATTAAATATTACATTCAGTTATAGTTTAAGCCTTTAGCACGTGATAATACATATGAAGTTGTTGAAGAGTTAAAAAAGCCACTCCCATTAAATCCAGACTGGCAAGGGTAGGGATAAAGTTGTTGAAGAGTTCCTATTTTAAATTTCTTGTATCAGAATAGTTTTTTGAGTTACTTCTTTTGCCGTCAAAGGCTGGGAATTTGATGTTTATTTTCTTGTCCTTTTGGAAATTGTGAAATTTTGAGTTTTTTCTTTCCATCCATGCAAGACTTCAGCAATTCATCGCATCTGTTAAATATAATGCGTTCTATACAGTGAATTGCAGTCAAAGGTTTTTTTTGTCTTATCTATAGGGATTTTAATTTGTAAGTTTGCGTTGATGGCATCTTCTTTAGGTTTGGTTAGTGACTATGTGTGAATCTAACTGCTGTTCTACTTACATATAGATATGTGTGTGTGTGTGTATATATATATATTGTACTTACGTAATAAATCCTTTTTCCTATAGATATCAGACATGGTGGCTGTGGCACATATAATGAATGCAACTTTAGTCATCCCTCAATTGGATAAACGTTCATTCTGGCAAGACTCAAGGTATTTCTGTCTATACTTTATTTAAGTGTCATTTGGCTCCTTAAATGCATATTATATATCCTTTCCCATTCTTATCTTCTTTATTGGGTGTGTGTACAGTGTATTTTCAGATATATTCGATGAGCTTCATTTCATTGAATCCCTACAAGGAGATATCAGGGTTGTTAAGGAACTTCCCAAGAGCTTGGAAGCTGTCCCCCGGGCCAGGAAACACTTTACTTCCTGGTCTGGAGTTGGTTACTATGAAGAGATGACGAGGTTATGGAATGACTATCAGGTACTCAAGTTTTTCTTACATGATCTAAAACTTCTGGTGGTTCTCATTTTATGCAGAAGGCTTCATTGTAAAACTTGCTATCAGTAAACATGGTTTTGCATGCTTAACCTCAAATCAACTCCCTCTGAATATTAGTACTTCAATTTTCTTGTATTTGATTCTGAATAGGTCTGTTTGTGAAAAGTAGCAGTGTGACTTAACCCCAGAGACACCTTTTTGCTTCAATCCACCCCTTTTTTAATATAGCCAATCCAAAAACCAAGAGAAAAGGAAATGGGGGATAGGCTGGCAGCTCAATGTAAATATTTTTCACATGAGCATGAATATGGGCATTGCAGTTTATTACAAGAATTCATGTAGTTGCGCTCAAGCAGTTAGTACAAAATTTTGGTGAGATTTTTTTCCCCATAAAGAAGATTAAGTAATATATAGTCAGGGAATGCTGTTTACATATTTTCTGGGACATTTAAGTCATACTAGAAAGACATAGAATGCTCATCCTTTACCATGTTAATGCTGTCATTACTAGGTTGGGGAATAAGAAATAGATGTACAGTTGTTTACCAACATTATTTTATGTTTGTATTTAAAATGCTTTGTTTTCTAATGCAATGCAATGTCAAACATGTTATGAAAATGTCCGTTTTAGACATTAGATTTTTTGCTGACATTTTGTTGATTGCTTACTTCTGGGCATGCACAAACTTAATGTCTGTTCTCGGTGAAGGGGATATCTAACTCATACTCATGCTCAGCCAGTGATTTTCATATGTTGTCCTTGTACTTCTTAGAATCCTTAAAATTCAGTTTTTGGCTGTGGACCTTATTTCATAGACTGAATGTGTTAAACAAATAATGATTTGATTTTGCAGGTGATACATGTTGCAAAATCAGATTCTCGACTTGCAAACAATGATCTTCCCCTGGACATCCAGAGGTTGAGATGTCGAGCAATGTATCATGCACTTCGATTTTCTCGTCCTATTGAGAATTTAGGAAAGGTGTGATGTTTTTTTTTTGGTATAATTCGTATTATCGTAAATACCTAATAAAAATTTAGCTGTACATCATATTGGGATTTATTGACTGATAAAATATTGGAATGGAGATATTTTGAATGCTGAAGAGTTGTTAGGTTCAATCCCTTTTGAGTTTAAGTCCAATTTTTATGAACATCATGCTAGAAAATGATGCATATGAACCCAGGATTACAATATCCTTCACTTTTGAATCATTTGATGCATTTAAGAGGTCTACATGGGGCTTCTTGGTAAATTAGGTTCTGAGCATACATGACGGTGAAAAAACAGAGATTGGTGGATCGGCTGAGATCACGCAGTGGAAGATATATTGCTCTCCATCTAAGATATGAGAAAGATATGCTGTCTTTTACTGGCTGTACATATGGTCTGACAGATGCAGAATCTGAAGAGCTGAGAATTTTGAGGTGAGAATTCTTATGCTACCACGTATTGGAAATATATATAACTCTTGAAGTACTTAATCATTCTACTTATCTCTTTTATTTATAATTGTTTCAATTCTTCTAGAGAGAGTACAAATTATTGGAAAGTAAAAAAGATAAATTCAACAGAACAGAGAGTTGGAGGATTTTGTCCGCTGACTCCAAAGGAGGTGGGCATTTTTCTTCAAGCTTTTGGGTTTCCTCGATCAACACCAATATATATTGCAGCAGGGGATATTTATGGTGGTAACACTCATCTTTCGGAGCTCTCCTCCCGCTTCCCTAATCTAGTCTTTAAGGTTTGTAAATACTTTACTTGTCTAACTGTATTAACAAATAGTTCAATAGCGCATAATCTGAGGGTGAGGTGCAATGTGGGCCTGATTATTTGATTGATAAATGATAACAGGAATCCCTTGCAACTCCTGAAGAGCTGAACGCTTTCACCAATCATGCATCTCAAACTGCTGCACTGGATTACATAATCTCTGTGGAGAGTGATGTATTTGTTCCATCATATTCAGGAAATATGGCAAGAGCTGTTGAGGGACACCGCAGATTCTTAGGTCACCGCAAGACAATCACCCCTGACAGGTACTGAGTTCAAGAAATTATAATAATAGGGGTGTCTTGGGGCTGTTGATACATTTCAACCACCTTTAGGTATCTAGTCTTGTTTTTCTTTCTTTTCTTTTAATTTGCATGCTTGCCAAAATGTTTATTTTTCCCTTCTGCGTTCTGTATTTAAGTTAAGAATCACTGATCCTAAAAAAATGATTTCTGAGGATCGGATTTAGCTCTTCTCAGGCTTTCATTATCTACTTGAATTATGATAAAAGATGATAGGGTCCCTCATTCCCCTTTTTTCCTATTATGTTGGTTTACTACACGATCTAAATTTTTATTGTTTGTTTTATTGGTCTCTGTTTCTTTCGGTTTCTTCTAATACATGTACATATGTATTGAGCTGGTGTACATTGCAAACAAGATGACAATGTTAGATATGCTGTGAAAGTTTAACTCATCTACTCTCATTCTGGATTCCACTTGCTTCTGTAGTGAAATACTTCTTGAATTTCTGATCATTTGGAAACTGGAAGACCAAGAGAAAATGCCTTTTTACACATATGGTTCTTCAACTTATCTCTTTTTATTTTGCTTATTCATTTTATTTTCAGGAAAGGACTTGTTGGAATTTTTGATATGCTGGAAACTGGAGAGCTAGAAGAAGGAGCGGCATTGTCACGTATGGTGCAGCGGATGCACAAGAACAGGTAACTTTCTTGCATAATGTTTAAGTCATGTTAATGCAAATAGACCTTAAAGATGAGGAATTTTTTTGGCTCGCCATTTTTTGACTTCATTTTCTGAGTTAAACAAAAAGAAAACTGCTTATTTTTCATGATTATACGTGTAGGCAAGGAGCTCCAAGGAAGAGACAAGGTTCCCTACCAGGAGTTAAAGGCCGAGCGCGATTCAGGACTGAAGAGTCCTTTTATGAAAATCCATACCCTGAGTGTATATGTGGTTCTAGAAGCAAACTAGAAAAAACGTGACGACAAACCAAACTGCAGTTCCAATCTAAAACTTATGGAGGGACCTGTTTATGTGTAAATTTGTTTTTGACGGATTGTTTAATTGTAATTAGCAATTTCTGACACGCTTGGTTCCTCGTCTGAGCCTTACAGCTATCTGGTCACGGGGCCTTTGGAAACCCTTTATCACTAACACACAATGTTGGCAGCTTAGCTTCTTAGCAGTATTCTAACAATGCTCTTTAATTAGCATTTCTTGCTTCATAAAACTCAAGAAACGAATTACCTTTTTTTTTTTTTTTGGTGGGAAACTTAATACCTTTTTTCTTCTTCTTGGAATTGTACATGATTTTTATAACATTATATTTTTAATTCATGGATAGATTTTTCTTTTATTTTTCCTTTTTACATTATGAACTAGTCTACCGGTGAGGCGAAGGATAGCAAAGGGAGGAAACGAGGCTAAATGAAACAGTTATAACCTATTTCTTGAAATTTGGACTGCATGTGGTGGTAATTCGGTTGACATGATATTATATGAATTTGACATAAATATGAATATATTTAATACAAATATGATAAATTTAAATTGGGTTAAAAAATTTTATGCGAATATTATCCGTTTATTTTGTTGGTTGACATGATATGATACAAATAATTTATATTCTCAAAATATATCGCTTATTATATGGATTGATATGACACATCACGAATAATCCATCAAAGCCACGAATAATCCATCAATCTTAAAATATTTCGCTTATTATACGGATTAACATGAGATAATAAAAAATGGATAATATATTTTTGGTAATGTTGTGTTGACACGAAATGATTTTTTTCATGTCAATCACAACATGGATTTAAAAACGAATTCACTGGAATCTGAAATTTTTGTATCATGTAAACGGGTTATAAAATTACCACCCTTAATTGTCTCACTAGATAGATGACGCACCTAACACTCTAATGGAAAATGCGTTTTGTGCATCCCACATTTTAACATCCCAAGTCCATGAGCCGATGGAATGGATATATGAATAGTTTTTATTGGTACTAGATATAGATTAAAATTGTATGAATATATTAATAGTTTTTATTGGTACTAGATATAGATTAAAATTGTATGAATATATGAACTCTAAATTGACTTTCAATTTTTCAACATGTTAAAAGTAGAGCAAATTTCATTTTTATTTGGAGTTCATACTTTTGCCACACTTTTAGTGAGTCGAAAAACTTAACATGAATTATTATCATTATATATATATATATATATTTTTTTTTTTGATAACAATTATATTTTTTACTTGTGTTAAAGAGAGAGAATTTACTATGTAAAATAAAATAAAAATTAAGATATGTTCATATTATTCTATATCCATTCAATTTTAAAAAAAATCTTTTTTTTTTGTCTCCTGTAAGTATGAAGCTAATTCTTGCTTGAAAAATCAATAAATTTGACTTTGCCAACAAGCGTTTTTAATGTAAACTTGAAAATTTGATATTTACATAGTTAATAAAGCAAAACTAGTTTTTTTCCCCAATGATCTTTCAATTTTTTCATTTATTTTTTTATATGTTAATGAGATAATTTATAACATGAAAAAAAATATTTTTTGCTTGGAGATACGGAGCATGTAAACGAGGTTTGGCGAACATGTTTTGGAGATGTATATTCCACCAATTCTACCCTTTTGTTATGTGTAAAATAATAAACACAAAGTATTATAATAAATTTTATATTGCTCTATTTATGAATATCATAAATTTTTTTATTTTATATATCTAACAGCTAATAATATAAAATAATTATTATATCTTTGAATCAGTGGTGCTGTATTGTTCTGCAGTGTCCCTGTATACATATTAGGGTGGAAACATACTTTTTACCATATCTCTTAAATAATATATCTAGTGTTCACTATCCCGTAACACTCAAAATATATTTGTATATATATTTGTGAAGATGTGATTCACTCTTTGCAATACGTATTATATTAATCTTGTGACTTTTATTATAAAATTTCAAATTTTTTCATGAGATAAGTTATTATTATTACCAATTAATGTTATTACGAATATCATTGTCAGTTTATTTTGTTGTTAGATCAATTATGTTGATCTTACAGTTCTGATTTAATTTTTTTAAAACCTTTTTTTTCTTTATATATTTAATATTTTATATTTATTTCCACCTATATATTATTATGATTTCTCATATTTAATGCTTTCATATTAAATATGGAGAATTATAATCACACAAAAGTAAAAAAAAATATAATTACTGAATTAACATAATCGATCTAATGATAAAATAAATTGATAATGACATTGATAATAAGGTAGTAACAATATCCTATTTTTTTATTTTTTTCATTCAGAAATTGCAATACATTAAAAATGAAATTTCTTAAATTTAAGAAATACATAAAGAAATGAACATTCATAATTAAAATTGAAATAAATATCTTATATTTTAATGTAATTACAGTAAAAATAAAAATATTACCATCATATTTGACATTGTTTCTGTCAAACTGATTAGAGACACTAACTACTAACAAGCTCTTATAAATTAAATATATTTTACTAAAAGAAAAAGGACACTCTTACCCTAAACCCCAACAAGAACTTGAAAATGCAGAAAACAGATAATCACACTGTGTAACGAGTGAGTGTAAGTATAAGGAAGTAATGTAAACTTGAAACTCTTGCTCTATCTTCTCTAAACAAAACATGAATTCTCAAATTGCAAATACCATTGATTTGCTTCCACTCCCAAAACCAAAACCTTTCTTCTTCCCTCATAAAACCCTTTTCACCCATTCTTCACCTCGCTCCACTCTTTCTCAACGCCTTCGATTCTCACTTAACAAGCCTCGCAACTTCGCTAGTCAATGGAAACTCAGAATGACTGCTTCAACTTCTCTTTCAAATTCAACTGTCCCCAACAAAGAACAGGAAGAAGATGCTGAGTCTGCTCAGCTATTTGAGGTTGGCTTTTCCATTCTCTATCTCTCTTTTTTTTTTTTTTTTGGCTTAGTTTCGTTTTTGTGAAGAAAAAGAGAAGAACTCAATGAAATTATGGAAAATGAGAATTGGGTGTTTTTTATTTTATTTTTTAAATTTTTTATGTGTACCTTATTTCAGTGTGTTGAGGCAATGCAATGTTTCATTTTTCAAACCTGCAAGTCATGTCATGATGATTCAAGCTCTTATTGCATTTGGAACTTTTAAATTCATGAGAAATTTTTTGATGGGTGTGTGCAGAAACTGAAGGAGGCCGAAAGGAAACGGATAAATGAGTTGGAAGAACTTGACAACAAGGCTAACGTGCAGTTAGAGAGGCAGCTTGTTATGGCTTCGTCTTGGAGCAGAGCTTTGTTGACCTTGCGCGGAAAACTGAAGGGAACTGAGTGGGATCCTGAAAATTCACACAGGATAGACTTCAGCCATTTTTTGAGACTTCTTGACTCAAATAATGTCCAGTTTATGGAGTACTCTAATTATGGTCAAACAATATCTGGTGGGGATTTTTCTTTTCCAGAACTATATATTACGTTTGATGTGAAACTAGTTGGCTAATTGTTATACGGGCGTTTCACGAGCTGTGTTTTGATTCTTGTTGATGTGAGTATATTGTAGGAGAATCTTAGGCCAGTTAATACAGATAAAGTGGTTGCTGAGTTTATATGTTTAGCTGAAATATAATAGAAAAGACACTGATATATATCATCGTACTTCTGTCAGATGTTAATTTGATTTGTTGCATTATATGAAGTTTTTAATGTTGGGTTGTGTATGTTAGCTGGTTGATGAAATTAAGTCATGTTCATCAACATTTTTGTGTATGATGCATTACAGTCTATTTGATAAAATCTAGCTGTATTTATCGTGAATTAGTTAATGAAGATGGAGGGATATAATTTTGCCTCTTCTACACCTAACCTAAAATAAGATAAAGGCCATATAGAAACACACACATAGAAGTAGAACAGAAAGAACTCCAGAATTGGCATAATAATATCCATTGTCCTTCAATGTGCACTTTTCCTGTGGTGTCTCCAATAGCAAGAACTGGACAAAAGGAGAGCTCAAGTGGGGGTGTATTTGTTTGTCATTGCATGCAACCAAGTTATTTTATTTTATTTTATTTATTTTTAACTCAAGAAGAGGAGGAGGAGGAGAAAGAGAATATGTAATTCTTTTGTGCAGTTTTGGCAGGTTGATTTGGTTCGCTGTTGCAGGGCATTTGTCTCATCTAGGTAGACTTTGTTAAAATTTTCAGTGTTATTGGGGGTTTGAAGTTCACATAAAATTTTATATTGGGAAATTTAAAGTTTAAACTCATGAAAATTTTAAGATCAAGCATGTGCTATTTGGCACTTTAGTCATTTTACATTCTGTTCTAGTCCTTAGACAATACTCTAGTTAAAATATGTATTGCTGTGTCACATTGTGGTCCATGCTTATGTTGCTTTCAGCTCAGCTACGGAAAGTGGTCAGTCTGGTTGAATTATTGTTATTGTTGTATCGCTGAATATTTGTTGCCTTGTTCATGCAGTTATTCTACCATATTACAAAAACGGGAAAACACCAGGAACTGAAGGGAATCCTAAGGATATTGTTTTTCGGCGTCATGCGGTTGATAGAATGCCAATTGATTGTTGGAATGATGTTTGGAGAAAGTTACACCAGCAAATTGTAAACGTTGATGTCATTAATGTGGACAGTGTACCTGCTGAAGTATACTCAACTGTTGCCACTGCAGTCATATGGTCTATGCGTCTTGCCCTGGCTGTTGGATTTTATGTGTGGATTGATAATTTGATGAGACCAATATATGCAAAGTTGATACCTTGTGATTTAGGAACTCCTAGCCAACAAACTAGGCAGCCACTCAGACAACGTGCACTTGGATCTCTAGGCAAGAGTCGGTAAGTGGATAAAATTTCCCTGTTCCCTACCCCATTTCCCCTTGGTTGTTGGAAATTTCATTTATGTTGTTAATGTGAGTTGTTAGCTGGTTGATATGTGTCATTCTATCTGTAGTTAAGATTTACTAAAAGTGTTTCTCATTCTTTGGACTTAACAAAACAGCTAATGCTTTTGGGCTAGGTGGTTCTTTAATCTTAGAAATTTAGAATCAATTCATGGTGAAGGAAAATATGATGTTCTCTCTCTCTCTCTCTCTCCCCCCCCCCCCCCCTCCTTCTCCTCTGTCTCTTTTCTATTTTTTGTTTTTAATTTGCAATTTCAGCAGAACCTGTAAGTGTCATCCATCCCCCTCCCTTTTAAGTTTCGGTAACTAAAGAGGGGACTGCTTACTATAGCCGTTGTGAAATCGTGTCAAACTTTTATGCTTGTTTCATAAACAAAGTCGGAATTCAGATTAGTCTTGATATGAACCCACCATGGTTTGGGCCTCAAATGTAATAAATGACCCAATTGGCAATGTTGTAACAAGTGGAGATATTGACTAGAATGCCCTCCAACAGATAGAGCGTGAGTGTCATTGAGTTTGTTATATAGAAGGGAGGCAGCAAGGAAAGGGGAGATGGGGAAAATCTGAAGAAACTTGGGCCCTTTGGGGATTGGGAGAGAGTGGAACCTCTCATATGTGTTCCACATTATCTTTACCTTTATTGCAGTGTTATTTTCATTTGGATTCTGTAATTTCTTTCATGTTACAACTTTACTGTTATGACGTTTCTGTTTGTAATTGTTGCTATGAAATATATGAATGAGGAATTTTCAGATCTGAGTTCTTGAGTAAGCTCTGTTTTACATTGATTAATTGGTTGGTCCTTATCAATTGGTATTAGAGCTCCGATCTAGCAGCTCTGTGGGATGGTTACTACTAGAAGAATGGAGAATCGATTGGAAAATTTAGAAGAGGATTTGCGCAGGGACGAAGCAAGACACGAGGAAGTGATTCGAAGGCTGGAAGCGAGTGAGTTGGGATTGACTGAAATCATTCGGAGGTTGGACGAGATGGCGGGGAGAAGGAGGAGATGTTCTCGTAGAGGAGGAGAAGATCCGGAAGGCAGCAGTTCAGATTATAACGGAGGAAGGAAGGGAGGAAGGTTCGACGCATTGGCTCTAGATAGCTCGTACAGAGCTCTGTACTCGCTCAAACAATGGGGGAGTATTTCTGAATTTCGAGCGGAATTCAAAGAAATGGTGGAAGCTCTTCATTTCGAGGATGAACACTTACTCAAGGAAGCATGGCTGAACGGAGTGCGCAACAATATCAAGGTAGAACTGCTGAGGTACCCGACGCTTAGCTTGACGGAGATGATGAAGTTGTCGTTGAAGATTGAGAAGAGAAATGTGGTTTGGAGGGAGGAAGGTTCTGGACCGGTTGGCAAAAATTGGGATCAGGGCTTAATTCGCACACCTTTGGGCCAGCGTACAAATTTGGGCCCAATTGTAATGAAAGAGGGGTTCGCAACCCATATGGGCCAAGGTGGCTTAAACAATACGAGCCCAATTCTCTTTTCAGACTTGAACCTTAACAATTCGAACGCTGGGTTAGTGCATACATGAAATGGTAATAGTGAAAACCCTAAGGAAAGGTCAGCGGTGAAGGGTTCTGTTTCAGTCACCGGAAACCCAACGACGAAGAGCTTCGCGAGACAAGAGCGACGGCTGTCTCAGGCTGAACTCTGCGACCGTCAGCTACGTGGGCTCTGTTGTAGGCGCGAAAAGCGTTGGAGTCCCAGTGTCAAGTGCCAAATGCGTCAGTTGCACCGGTTGCTGGTCGACGATGTCTGCGAAGAGAAAGGAGAGGTGAAGATCGAAGAAGAAGGGGTGACGTTGGGGCCTGAAATGAACGAGGCTGAAAATGTTTTACAACTCTCTTTGCATAGTCGGTTCGGTCTCACTTCAAATCTGGGTCAGCGTGCAAATTCAGACCCAGCAGAAACCAAAGGGTGGGTTGCAGCAAATTTGGGTCAGGACAACTTAAACCATATGAGCCCATTTAACCGTTCAACAACAATCTCTAATACCCCAAACGCAGGGCAAACCGTTTTGAGCAATAATCCACCAAAAAACCCTAAGGAAGGTTCATCAGCAAAAGTGTTGGCATATGTCGCCAGAAAATGCTCGACGGAGAGCCTCTCCGGTCAGGGGCGACGTTGTTCCCAGGATGAGCTTCGAGATCGATAGCAACATGCACTGTGTTTCAAGTGCGAAGAGCGTTGGAGCCCCAATCCTAGATGTCAGCTCCATCTGCGACTTGTGGACGACAATGACGACAAGGAAGAGGGTGAGAGAAATGATGGAGCAGTGGTGGCAGCTATATCAAGCGCTGGAGTATCAGACGTTGGCCAAAAGCCTTCGTTGGAGGAGATTGTCAATAAACAAGTCAGTTTCGCCAACATTTCTGAGTTTATCTCCTATCATTCTGCGACGGTGGATATCAGTATCAAGGAACCCATTAGCTTGCTTTCAAACCACCTGGGATCGTGGATGATAGTCAGAAATGAGAACGACGGAACGTGGAGGCCTTGGGGCTGTCTTGAAGCATGGCGAGAGTTAGGCAACTCTAAGGTAATCAAGATAGTTAATAGTTTTCAGGTAGTTGATGAAGATAAACAGGGAATTTTATATGTTGTAAATTCTGATTTTTCGGGACTGGATGGAACAAGAGAACAACCTTTGCATAGCTATGTAAACCAGTGGAAGGGTTTATTTGGAACAGAGCATTTTTCCACTGTCATTAATGTTTTTCATCAACGTGATGTGGTTGTTGTGTCTGCTAATGAAGATCTGATAATCAGAGCTCATGTTACTTGTTCTATGAAAACAAAGGCAGAGACACCCAGCTATAAGTTTGTAGTTAAAGATTCAAGGGCAGTAACAAAATGGGATCCTGGTGGGAGTTATCATGCTTCAAGCATATATGGGTCCGAACAATTCAAGCAATGGGATCCCGGAATATTAACATCACCTTGAGGACAAGGTGATTGTTAGGGGGGGAGTATTGATACGAACCCACCATGGTTTGGGCCTCAAATGTAATAAATGACCCAATTGGCAATGTTGTAACAAGTGGAGATATTGACTAGAATGCCCTCCAACAGATAGAGCGTGAGTGTCATTGAGTTTGTTATATAGAAGGGAGGCAGCAAGGAAAGGGGAGATGGGGAAAATCTGAAGAAACTTGGGCCCTTTGGGGATTGGGAGAAAGTGGAACCTCTCATATGTGTTCCACATTATCTTTACCTTTATTGCAGTGTTATTTTCATTTGGATTTTGTAATTTCTTTCACGTCACAACTTTACTGTTATGACGTCTCTGTTTGTAATTGTTGCTATGAAATATATGAATGAGGAATATTCAGATCTGAGTTCTTGAGTAAGCTCTGTTTTACATTGATTAATTGGTTGGTCCTTATCAGTCTGTAGAAAAGCTACTTACTGTTTACATCTTAAATGCTTTTCAACTACATGAACTGTTAACTAGTTAATGTTGGCCTGCATTAGCTCTACTGGATCGCATAAATCATTCAGGGAAAATCTATTTCTCTATCAAATATTATTTCTCTATCAAATATTTAGAGGATTGAATTTGTACTGCTAAAATTTCTTTTAGATTTTTGTATCGGGGAACAGAGGCAAATAAGCAATACACTATGCCTCCCTTGCTTGGATTTGCCCAACCATTTTTGTTTATGATCTCTTTTCACTAGTTGATGTATGTAACTGCTGAATTTCTATGAGGGTTTCTTGTTTTCAAAAATACCTTTAGAAAACTAAACCACTTTTATATTCTAATAACTGCACCTATCAGCAGTTATTTTATTTTTAATAACTTCCCTATCCATTACCAAAATTACCCTTTAGCCCTTTAATATGTTTTAATTAAATCACACAATAATTCCCAAAAACATGAGAAATTTCTAACATTCTCCCACTTGGCTCATGTGGTAAATGTCATTCCATGATTTAATAAAACATCAACTTTAATGTGCACAATTTGATAAGGCCGCTGAAAATTTATTGTGATAAGCAGTTTTCTTTTCCAAAAACGACAAGTATTCGAAAGGTGCAAAGCATATGGAGTTGACATACTTTGCTGTTAAATAAGAGGTTCAGAAACAGAGTGTCAATAGAGCATGTTAGCACCAATCTTATGTTAGCTGATCTCTTGACAAAGGGATTACCACCCAAGATATTTACTGGTCATGTATATAGTATGCGCATTATGTCTGGCCTCAAGGCATGCCACAAATTTAGCTTCCATCGTCGATGCTGCAATTACAAATTGTTTCTCACTTTTCCATGATATAGCTCCTCCGGCTAAAAGATATAAGTAGCCACAAGTGGATGTTCTTGTATCCACACATTCAACAAAATTTGAATCTGTGTATCCAATCACTTGAAGGTTGTTAGACCTCCTATAAGTAAGCATGTGATCTTTAGTGTCTTGCAGATATCTTAGAATTTTTTTTGCAGCTTTCCAATGATCCTGATGAGAAGCAAACTACAAAATCAATAAAAATAACAGAACACAGATCTTTTTTGACCTGAATAACGTCAGATTTTCATATATTGATGGAAAACAGAGACAATTACAATGATAACGAAACGGAGGAAATTATAGAGACACTTTCTGTAATTAAGCAATTACAATGAAAGGGAAAGACAGCGAAACAGAGATTGCAATGAACAACAACACAGAGAATTAAAAGATAATTGTGAGACAATTGGAGAGGCCTCACTCTCTCTCAAGTGTGAGACAATTAGAGAGGCCTCACTCTCTCCCACGATTCCACTTTTATGACTATTTTCCCCCCACTCCTTCAAGCACCAATCCTCCCCTTTTAACAAATTCCCCCGTAACCACCTTGCTATGCCATGCTTCCATTATGTTTTGCTGAGTCAGCACAGCCAACAACATTTTCACTTAGTCCAATTACTACATTTGGGGCCAAACCATGGTGGGTTCGTATCAGATCTATACCAGGTTTACTCTGGTATCTCCCTAATTCTGCTGCAAATTGTGGTATCTCTCTCTTACCTTGTCTTAGGTTTTTGCCCATCTTCATCTTTATGCGGTTTTTGCCCATCTTCATCTTTATGATATTTAGGACATTTCAAGGGGAAAATCATTTTTTTATAATTTAAATATCAAACTGTCGAATTATAATGAATATTCTCTTTTTAAACATTTAAGCAAACCTTGTACATTATAAGAAGGGAAAAGTGTTTATCCTTTTAAATGACACAACTTATATCCTTTCACTCTCACAAAGAAGTGGGACCCACACTTTTATTTTTTTTGTCAACTCTCTCTCTTCCTTTATCTATCTCTTTCTCTCTCTTAAAATGACACAACTTTACATCCTTTAAAATGACACACACTTTACCCTTATAAGAAATCTGGTTTTGTGGTGACTGGTTCATGACAACTGGTTGTGTGTTGAATATAGTTGGAAAATTTTGAGTTCAACTTCTTCAAATAAAAAGAAAAGAAGAAGATTGTAGCAACCAATCTATTTACACTGGAATCTAATTATTATGCTTTCCCCTCAGGGCTAAATTTATATCTGCAGAAGAAAGAACCGGTGTTACATTTGATGATTTTGCTGGGCAGGAATATATAAAGAGGGAACTACAGGAGATTGTCCGAATTTTAAAAAATGATGAGGAGTTTCAAGACAAAGGAATTTATTGTCCAAAAGGTGTACTTCTTCATGGACCTCCCGGAACTGGTAAAACTCTACTGGCTAAAGCCATTGCAGGTGAAGCAGGGTTGCCTTTTTTTGCAGCAAGTGGCACGGATTTTGTAGAGGTGCTGCCTCTTCTCCAAAGATGTTCATATACATTGAATGGAAGTTAGCAATAAGTAGAACATTGGAACAAAATTTTTGTTCAATATCTAAATCCAAAATCATAAATTTTATTGAAGAATGGGATTGTAGATAAAATTAGAGTAAACACCCATTTTGGTCCTCCAAGAGTACAAGTGTCATTAGTTTGGTTCTTTAATAATAAATACATCAAAATGGTATTCCATTGTCTATTTTTGACATCAAATTGGTCCTTTAAGATGGACTTATTATGGCAAAGATTGACATCAACAGATCATTTTGATGTATTTATAATTGAAGGACTAAATCGATGACTGTTGTATCTTTGGAGGACTGTGTTTATTCTAGAATTTAACAAGGTTAACTGGAGACTTCGACATATTAATCATTAAATAATATGGTATCTAATAGCTAATCCTTCTTGCAATCAATGCACAGTTTAGCACAGATAAATATGATATTAATTGGAATAAGCTAACTAATTGTATAAATGAATGAAATGTATGATGACATATTCATGAAACGTGAAATATTGCATGCATAAGACTCGTCTTCATTTTTGTTTCTTACTTGATGATTTTAGAAATTTAAAGTCATAATGAATTTGTCTCATTTAATTTGTCCTTTCCCCCAGATGTTTGCAGGGGTTGCTGCATCCCGTGTTAAAGACCTTTTTGCTAGTGCAAGATCATTTGCACCTTCTATAATCTTTATTGATGAGATAGATGCTATTGGCAGCAAGCGTGGTGGACCTGATATTGGTGGAGTAAGATACGAACAACTTTTACATTGTTTTTGCACTGCCAAGTCTATTTGCAAAAAAAATTTATGAAAAAAAAAAAGTGAACTAATTTGAATTTTATGCCTATGTAGCATTAATGCTTGGATTTAGCTTGAAATTTTTGAAGCTCTATTTCAGATATGATCACATTTTCCTAAGAGGGAAAGGAGGATAAGAATCCTACTAAAAATAAAAGAAAAGAAAAAGCAAACAACAACAAACAAAAGACATCAATGTAAGATAGCTATCCAATCCCTCAACGTATATTTAATAGACACCCCTTTAAAAAGACCATGTGCTTTACACCATATGGAAGCCAAACACATAATCTTATCCCAAAGTAGCTTATTTTCAGAGATATCCTAAAAATGCAGTAGTTACGGTCCACCCAAATGCACTAAAGTATAGCAAATATTGTATATTACCATATGTTAATTACTTGGCCTTTTAAATTCTTGTAGGGGAGTCAAGTTAAATGTAATATCGGAAAGTTAGTACTCATCTCACCTTATGGTAATTATTATTAGGATTGGGTACTGAATTGTTGTATAGGTCCATGTGCTAAGACATTAATCTTGTTTTTGTATTTTCGTTCTCTTCAATAAAATTTCTTCTTCTATCAAAAACAGAAAAAAATGTGCATAGGATGTGATAAAGTTTTATAGTGGTCATAACCAATTGAACTTTTGTCGTTCATGACCACATGCCTCCAGTTGTGTCATTGTGTGTTAGGGCAGGAAGCTAGGAAACTTTTAGGTGGAACTGGACATTTTGGATTGCATATTTATTTTGTGCTCATCAATCCCTGTCGGACTCATGTATCTTTAGACTTGTGATGCTATGTTCAAAACCTTTAAAGCGGCAGGGACCAGATGAACTCAAATGTTTTTGTTTTCTGTGGCAGTTGAGTTTAAGTGCAATGAAGGTTCTCTATCATATTGGTTTGAGTTGTTTGATCTTAGCGTATGATATTTAAAAGTATACACTATGCTACATACGTGGAACCAATCACAGCTGCATCAATGACAAGAAAACTTGTTCGCAAACATTTTGGATTATGGTATCTGTAGCTTTTAGAAGAGGGCTTGAGATTGAACTGTGTCTCTAATCAGTCCAAATACTTAAATATTTATACTATGTACAGTATTAATTACAAGAGGGATAATCTCCTAAATTAGACCTAATAAACTCTAATCACCTATGAGTCAGTAACAATTAATACTACTCATTATACATGTGCTTATATCTAACTTGTAGTTCTAAACTCCCCCCCCCCCCAATCTGGAACATATACGTCATATGTGCTAAGCTTGCAACAAATAAAATCAACCAGAGGGATTGAGTAATTATATTGGCTAATTGATCGCCAGATCTGACATAACCATTAATGATCTTGCCTGAAAGAATCTTTTATTTAACAAAATGACTATCAATCTCTGTGTTTGGTTCAATTAGCATCAGAATAGCTAACAACATGAGTTTTTCCTTTGTTTTCATAAAGTAACCCTTTACCTTGTGCACTCTTGATGTATTTAATAATGCAGACCTCAACATCCCAATGAGTAATGAGTGTCACAAGGAGCACTCAGAAATTGACTTACCACACTTACAACATATGTAATGTCCGGTTGAGTTATTATGAGGTAGTTGAGTTTACTGACAAGACATGTATATCTACTAGGGTTTGTCAATGGCTCCTCCTAACTTGAAAGGAGTTTGACGTCAGGATACATTGGAGTATTGCGAGGTCGACAGACCAACATTCTTGTTTCCTCAAGTACATACTTTCTTTGAATGATCGTAACACCTACATTAGATTGAGCAATCTTAATCCCCAAAAATTATTTCAGAGGCCCAAACCTTTTATCTAAAAGTGGGGTAACATATATTGCTTAAGATTCTAAATGCCATCCTGATCATTACCTATGACAACGATGTCATTTACATAAACTAACAGGTGAATAGTGGTGGAAGAATACGCAATAATGAGCCTCATGTCGAGTCATGCCAAATTACTGGATGATAGAACTAAACCTTCCAAATCAGCACAAGGAAATTTGTTTAGGCCATAGAAGGACCTGTATAGTTAGCATACTAAGTTGGGTGCTCTATTTGTAGTAAAATCCGATGGTTGTTGTCTATATAGACCTCGTCCTATCATTCACCATAAAAGAAGGCATTTTTATTGTCCAATTGATGAAGTGGCCGTTGATGAATAGTAGACATGGCAAGAAAGAGGCGAACATAAGCAATTTTTAGCACAGGAAAAATGTTTCTCCATAGTCGAAGCCAAATATGTGTATGTACTTTGGCCACAAGACAAGCTTTTAGGTGGTCAACTTTTCCACTGGAACGAATCATGAAAGTGTAGATCCATTTACAACAATAGTCATTTTACTTAGATGTAAGGGGACAGGTTATCGGGTACCACAGGAGTATATTGATATTGTTGTGAAGGATGCATACAAATTGCAAAGTATTAATTTCTATTTATACTAATATTAGACTCCTGAAATAAGGAAACAAATCATGAAATATAAGGAAATATGGAAATCAATCCTAAGCGATCCTCTAGGATACTCTAACTATTTTAAGATGTAATCAATATATGACATTTTCAAGATATTCTAACACGTGTTCAGATTTATGGCAATATTTTATTGGCTAGAGTGCATGGGTTTTGAATATAGACATGTTTTAGAACGTACTGAAGGTTGTGATTAGCTAGCAACTTTATCAAGTACAGTGATTTTGGAATTTCATCCTATTTAATTTAAAGACCTGCTCTTGGTCCTTCTGGGGCTGTGAATTTGTATGTCATGTCTGATTGCTGGAAACATTTAATCACATTCCCTGCAGGACCTGTGCTTCATATTGCCTAGGCTAAGACATGGCTTCTTGCTTTTCTCATTTCTCGGTTCTCCCTTGTTCCTTCTAATGAAACCTTTGTAATTACATTATATAGGGAGGTGCTGAAAGGGAACAAGGCTTACTTCAGATATTGACTGAGATGGATGGATTCAAAGTTTCCACAGCACAGGTAAGCTTTTGATTGGTTGCCATTGCCAGGATCTTAAATATGTTATTTATATACTAAACTTGAATTTCAGGTTCCTGTGTAGGTGCCACAAATAGATTGGATATTTGATATACTAAACTTGGATTTTAGGTGCTCGTGATAGGTGCTACAAATAGATTGGATATTCTTGATCCTGCTCTATTGAGGAAGGGTCGTTTTGACAAGATCATCAGAGTTGGTTTGCCATCAAAAGATGGAAGATTTTCCATTTTGAAGGTATTTTACCCCCACAACCTTTATTTACTGGGTTCCTAGCTTTCTGTAGTATTTCATTATCTTAAATTTCTCTTTTCTTTTTGGTGCAAACTAGGTGCATGCTAGGAATAAATTTTTTCGCTCAGAGGAGGAAAAAGAGAATCTACTTAAGGAAATTGCAGAGCTTACAGAAGATTTCACTGGGGCAGAGCTACAAAATATTCTGTAAATATTCTTTGATTGATATTATTGCATGAATCTGTCAGCAGAATACTGGCTGATATGTCATTAATTAAATGACAGGAATGAAGCTGGAATTTTGACAGCCAGGAAAGACTTAGACTACATTGGGCGAGATGAGCTGCTTGAGGCATTAAAAAGGGTTGGTGGTTTATTAGCTTCTTTCTGGCTGGGCAATAATATTCTTTTTAATGATGTATTCAATGCATTTTTGGTGAAATTTTATGCCCACTTACGAATCTTATGGATTTGCAGCAAAAGGGAACATTTGAAACAGGGCAAGAGGATAGTGCCGAAATTCCTGAAGAATTGAAACTGAGATTGGCATACAGAGAAGCAGCTGTTGCTGTTCTTGCATGTTATTTTCCTGAACCCCACCGCCCTTTTGCTGAGGTCACTATTCTTTCGTTATTTTGTTTAGCAAGTTCATTGTGTGTGTAGACACATGATTGTTCCATCTGTCTCACTGTGTGTTTATTGTTTGCAGACTGATATAAATTCTATCCGCAGCCAGCCGAATATGCGTTATACTGAAATTTCTGGCCAGGTTTTCGCTAGGAAATCAGATTACATAAATTCTATAGTGCGTGCTTGTGCTCGTAAGTTGTTTGATTTTCAGGTCATTTTGGAAAAGGCTTCTTTGAAATCTGATTTGATTTATGAATTTTTCATCTTCTAGATAGTGTTTTTTTTAAACATTTCATGTTTTGTTTCGTGAATAATAATTATGATAGAAAAATGACAAATCAATTGCATGCGGATTTCATGGGGAGTTGTTTTTTGTATACAAATGGCATATCCTTGATTTTTATTGTGAGAATCTTTGAAATTATCAAATGGCATCCCATTTATGTCGTCTTAAATTTTTAATCCCCTTCCCCAATTTCATGATTGCTTCAGACAACGTTTGTAATTAGGTTTCAACATGTGAACTTCCAGTGGAAGACGAATTATTTTGGTCATGAAAACTGTAAAGAACCAATTCAACCCAAAAGCTTAAGCTGTTGGTGAGGCTACATTAATGGTTTTATATATCTCAACACGCCCCTTCACACGAGAGCCCACTGGACTTGAAGGGTGGACAATGCACAGGCCCACCTACCTGTGCGAACAAAGAAATTCCACTTGAAAGAAAGTGGGGGGCGGTGAGGATCGAACTCTGGACACGAGGCTCTGATACCATGTAAAGAACCAATTCAACCCAAAAGCTTAAGCTGTTGGGTGAGGCTACATTAATGGTTTTTATATATCTCAACAAAAACAAACAAAGGCTCTTTAACGTATTGTGATAAGTAATACTTGTTTAAGCTTGATAGGTTGAATACGAGACTAAAATCAAGGTAGTTTGATAGTTGGCTCGATTTTTAAGGTCAACTAAAAGAATTCTTGTATACCCTTGAAGAAAAGAGTACATAGAACTTTCTGTAGCTAGCCACAAAGATGATTAACTAAGATTGGGACCTTGGTCTTTAAGCTATTTGCTTATTTAAATTTGTTTGTAGCAAGAGTAATTGAGGAGGAGATGTTTGGGATTGACAACTTGTGTTGGATCTCTGCAAAGGCAACATTAGAAGCTTCAAGGCGTGCTGAATTTTTAATTCTGCAGACAGGAATGACGGCTTTTGGGAAAGCATATTACAAAAAGCAAAGTGATCTTGTGCCTAATGTATGTGTGTGGGACCTGACTCTAACAGTTTGTGTTTCAAGACACACTCTTTCCCTTGACAGTAATGTTCTATGAGTATAGTTGTATCACAACTTATGTTGAAGTGTTTTGTACAGCTTGCAATGAAACTGGAAGCACTCCGAGATGAGTATATGCGTTATGCTACAGAGAAGTGTTCATCTGTGCTAATAGAATACCATTCAGCGGTTGAGACAATCACAGGTCTGGTTCTCTTGTGATATGCATGTTAACAAATGAACAATTTCTTCTGGAAATTATTTACATTAGTTCATGATAGTTAAGACATGTTTTTCGAAATATAGTTTTACTGTAGAATAAGTTAATTATTGATAATTTTTCATTAAGAGGTGCCTGGCAAGATTGCTACATGTTACTTGTTATGCAGATCTTTTGCTTGAAAAGGGGCAAATCAAAGCTGAGGAAATTTGGGACATTTATAAAAATGCTCCTCGTGTAGCTCAGGTAGATCTTACACTAAAGTGGAGCATGTTGTCCTGTTTTTTTTTTTTGTCCTGTTTTTTTTTTTTTTTTATTTCTCTCTCTCTCTCTCTCTCTCTCTCTCTTTATATATATATATATATATATATATATATATAACTTTTTAGTAATGAACATTAATAAAGGTTATGATTTGTAAATTTTGTATCATGTCCTTTCTTTTTCAAATGTGATGTCCAACAAGTGAGAGTGAAGCTTGCATGCATACCAATCAGCGGGTGACTCAAAAGCCTACTTAATCTAATATAATTTTTATGGTGGATTTTGAGATTTCCTAATGACAGTTAATTTTTTTTTTAATACATGATTTGAAAGTGTTAAGAACCTTGAAGTCACCACCCCAAAAGCTAGCTCAAAGGGTGGGAGTACCCAAGGTCTTATCTCAACACGCCTCCTCACATTAGAGCCCACTGGGCTTGAAGGGTGGACAACATACAAGCCCACCTACATGTGGAAATTCCACTACAAAGAAAGTGGGAGGCGGTGAGATTTCAAACGCTCTGATAACCTTGGGATACACCACCCCAAAAACTAACTCAAAGGGTGGGAGTGCCCAAGGCCTTATAAATGCCACATTAGTTGCTCTTCAACCAATGTGGGATTATATATCTCAACACGCCCCCTCATGCAAGAGCCCTCTTGGCTTGAAGCGTGGATTATGCAATAGGCCCAATCTTTGGTTTACCTTTTTTTTTTGTGCTTCCACTTTAAAGTGGGAGGCAGTGAGGATCGAACCTCAAGCTCTGATACCATGTAAAGAACCTTGAGGTCACCACCCCAAAAGCTAGCTCAAAGGGTGGGAGTGCCCAAGGCCTTGTAAAGGCCACAGAAAGTATTCTCACATTCTAATATAGTGATTCAGAAGTTTATTTCATGTAAATTTATGGAATTTTTTAGGCGTTACAAACTTATAATTTCAGTATGGCAGTTTCGACACAGCAATTTTTTTTCAAAAAATGTTTACCATTCATCTTGGTAGAAGAAATGGTAATCTTTTGAATATCATTTTTTTTCTCCTGGATCTTGTTTAGCCTACTGTGAGTCCAGTTGATGAATATGGAGCATTGATTTATGCTGGACGGTGGGGAATACATGGGATCAGTCTTCCTGGAAGGGTTACATTTGCGCCAGGCAATGCTGGATTCTCCACCTTTGGTGCACCCCGCCCTACAGAGGTATAAGCCCGTGCCCAAACCTTGTTTTATAGGCGGCCTTAATTTGTCATGACACTAATTTGTGCTTTTTCATTTTTTTTTTTCCTTGTCTTATTTTTACTGCAGACGCAAATTGTTAGTGATGAAACTTGGAAACTAGTAGATGATATCTGGGATAAAAAGGTTCAAAAAATGAAAGATGAAGCTTCAAGGGTGATTGAAGAAGAGAAAGAAAAGCCACAACTTTTGATGGCCAGCCATTTCCTTTGAGAGGAACTTATATTTGACCTACAGGTTTGTGGGCATCTTTTATTGCATTCCAACTTCAATTATCTTTAGTTTTTTATAATTTTGGTTCTGGTTGTGATGAATAATGGAATAAGGTGACAGCTGGAACATTCCTTATTTAACTATTATTACATGTGTTGTCCATTGGGGAAAAGAATACAGAATATCAGTTATTCTTGTTATAGAAATAGTAAAAATGTCACCTCTAAGTGAAAATTATGGGTCAAACTAGTTACTCTTGTTTTTCCTCCTCTGAACTAATTGACATTGTAAAATTTTATCCTACCCTTTTCTTTAGGAAGCTGCTCCTTTGCCCAGTTCTTTATCAGCATGAATATCAACTTGGAGTGAATATTATCAACATGAAAATTGATCTTCTCTCGAACAATATAGCTGAAGGTAGTAGCATAGCCCTATTCAATTTTGTGAATGAGACCTTTTTGCCACAGATGGAGCACTGGAAGTTTTGGTCTGAGCTGTTAATTGAAATGCATTTCTACCCCATATTGTAATTTTTCACAGGGATACGTTATTGAGGCAATTGTGAAGTTATCAATTGACCTCAATTGTTTTTGTATAGTTGTTACTAAATGGTAGTCTTAAATGATAAAATTAAAGGGTAAAGATCGTTGTACTGCATTTCCTTTACATGCCTTTTTCATCACCAATATGTACACCAAAAGTGACGTGCAAATGTTAGTACTCTAAATTTAGTTTAACCTGAAGGTTTCTTCATATAAAACTAAACATGCTCTTCACTTTGTTGAAAATTGTGAACATTGTCATGTCTACATTCTTGATTCTTGCTGCACCTTGTGTTATCGTCAGCGTCTTTTGCCTCTGCAGTGTTTCATAGGAAGATTACTCCTTACATGCGAGTTAGTGCCTTGCATTTCGAAACCATAGGTGCATTCACTGTTTTTCAAGTCTCGGAATGAGGATGGGTGATTGAACAGAGAAATGTTTGTTGCAATATCCTCCAATTTTCACACTTACTCCTCACAAATGCACAATTAACCAATTATTAAACTGCAATCACTTAATTACTTACGGTTAACCACTAATTTAAACCATAATAATTCCTTTTAAATTCATTGATTACTGTTCTGGACGAACATTAATCTGGATTCTGTGTAGTTAATGTCTGCCTGGTTATCTTAATCCTTAGAGTATATATAGGTGTAGCCTTGGAACGGTTACCTGTGTCGTGGGAGTGGTGGATACCATCATGACATCATGGTAGGCCCACTTAAGACTCCCTTACTGGAAATGCTGGTTGACTCAACTGACTGCTACTCCACTACGCGCAGCAGTTAGTGACATGCCTACTCGCCTATTCCTGGTTCCGAGTACCTTACTTGTACGAGCAAGTACAGCTCGCTGTGTTAACCCGGAACATTAAGCCCCCAAAGTCGGAGTTAAATGGGTTTTTTACTCTGAGTTTAACTCTCAAAGTTTCCCTTATTCATTAAGCCCTTTACTTTTTCCTTACATCTGTATCCTTATTAAATACTCCTTGCCTATTCAGCTTCCAATCGCCACTTGTCGCTCCGTAATTGCCTTGATTTTCGAAACGACTTGACATCTGAAACGACTCATCCTGCCACTCATCATTATTTTTTGAAATTCGAAAACGTCGGTTACCCATTACCCCTATATCACCGTTTGCGTCTCATTGCATTTTACCTTTTTCTTCTACTTCTTCGTTAGGACACTTCGCCTTTCTTGCCCTTCTTTCTGATCTTTCTTCCTTTCTGCTTCGTTGTTCTTCCTCGTGGATCTTGCCATCACTCTTTTATCACCTGCTTGAAGCCCTCGCCCCTTACGCCAGTAAGTTCCTCTATTTCCTTTACATCGTAGTTAATTTATGACATTATGTGTGCTTATTTATGCTTATTATGGTACATCCATTTCCTTAACCAAATTTTGCCGAAAACTTATCATCTTATCCTGTATCTGTTTCCTTTATTCCATACTGTTCTGATCTTTATCTCTTCCTTTTCTTTGATTTTCTTTAACCACCCTATCATGTTCTGGAGGGGTTAAGCATCTAGTGTAACCCACACATTTTGCGTTATATACCTTTTATCTTGCCTTATATTTTCTAAAATAGATTTTATTGGTACCTTTCCGTCCAGGTCATGCCGAGGAATCGTCCTTACCGTTCGCTTCCCCTATCACGCTTCGCATTACCTTCTACTGTTGAAGGTTTAGAATGGGTTGAAGAAGAAGCTCTAGGGCTTCGTTCCTCTTATGAAAACCAACCGAGTTCTCTTCATACTGCCTTACAAACTGTACCTCTATTTCGTGACTCAATTATCACTTCTTTCCGAGTTGAAGTACCCGGAGAAGAAGAACGTATTTGTTCACCTTCTGGGCAAGGTGAGAATTCTTTCTTCTTTGCCTACAAATGTTTATTTTCTGAACTCTTCATATCCTTACCTTTTTCCGAGTTCCAAGTGGACGTCCTGAATCACTTGCAAGTCGCCCCCTCTCAACTACATCCTAACAGTTGGTGTTTTCTACATACCTTTGAGATAATTTGTCGTTCGTTTGGATTCTCCTATTCCTTTCGGGTCTTTTTCTGCCTTTTTGCTGTGTTCCGAAATGCTGTGGATAAAAGATGTACTCGTTATAGCTGGGTTTCTTTAAAGGCTCGACCCGGGTTACGTTGGTGTTCTATATATGAAGATAACTGGAAAAATTTCAAGGAAGAATATTTCAAAATCTGTATTCCTGAAGCTCTTCCTGCCACTCCTTCTGCGTCTTCTTCTTCTTCTCAACCTGCCTCTCCTTCTGCTTTCTTTTTGGATCAGCACGGAGCTCCGCGCTTTCCTCTCAGTTGGAACTGTCTTCATTACACCACTTCTGCCAAAGCATTCTTGACGAATTCACAGAATTTGAACCCCGAAGAAACTGAAACTTACACTTGGTTCACCAAGCTTGCCTCCGAATTAGCTAAGGAAAATATTTCCCTCATTCCTCGGTCTATTCTAACTTATAAAGATTCTTCTGACTGGGTTTACAGGAAATTAAGTAAGTAACTTAAATAATTTGATATGTTTTTTTTTTTTTTCTGAATATTACGTTTAACCTCAAATCTATTTTCTTTGTATCTGTGATTTCTAGATAAAGTCATGGACCCTTCCTTTTTTGCCCGCCAAAAGCAAAAGGCTACCCGTAAAGATGATTCTTCTGCCTCAGGTGGGAAAGACATCTCTCCTACTCGTTCTCCTATGCCGGCTACGTCTGCTACTAGTTCTATTCCGGACAATACTGTTATAATGGATGTGGAGGCCCCCATTGATTCCAGCGAGCTCATTCGAAGGAAACGAGTTCGCATTAACGAACCTAGTCCTGACTCTTCTGTTGAAAAGTCTTCAACACCTCCTACTTCTGTCATTGCTACTCCTCGTGCGGAACCCCCTTTTATGAAAAAATTGAAGCAGTGCTTTACTCCCGGGCTTTGTGACAAATGGGACAAGTTCTCTTTAGATCAACTTATGGCCAAATTCACCGACATCCGATATCACTCTCTCCGGGAAGCGCACTACTACGAAATGGCACTTCTCGCCTTGGCTGAACATCAACAACTTCTGACTGATCTGAAAGAGTCCCAACTCTTAAAAGAGAAGTTACAAACAGAACAGACATAGCTCCTTCAAAAGGTCGAAGCTGCCGAGTTTGTTGCTCAAGGCTTCCAAATTAAACTCAAAGAAAGTGAAGAATCCAGTAAGAAAAGAAATGAAGAACTTGCTACTCTCAAAAAGGAACATCAAGTGTTAACTGAGAAACACAAGGTGCTGACAAAAAATTATGAAGATTCTGACCTCCGGGTAGCCGAGTTAGAGTTAGAAGTGGATACTCTGAAGAAAAATGTCCAGGCTTTACAACAAGCTGCTGATGACATGGATTCTAAGTATGTTGCCTTCGGTCATCAAATTCGTGGCTGAGTTGTAGATCAGGTGAAATTTTTCCATCCAGACTCTCCCTTGCCTCATTTGAGCAAAATAGGAACTTTCAATTTTATTGATAATGACCGACTATGCACTCATGACGAACAAGGCTCTGTTGCTGTTCTTGCTGAAAACCCCTCTGAGTATTTGGGATTTACTCCTGCTTCCGACCCTGCTGCCTCAAGCCCTGTTCCTAAGACTACTTAAAGAAGTTAGACATCACTTTATTTTGTACTCAGCTCTTTTATTATAACTATTGTAATCTTGTACTCGTAAGCTACTTGTTTTTATTAAATATTTGAACTCGTAAGCATGAAGTGAAATGATGTATTTTAATTTGATTCTCGCTTTCCTTTGAATTTGACAACTATGCGATCTTAATAGTTGTTTAAATACCTGCTTGTTCTTTTTGGCACAATTACACTGTCTCATTATTCAAATGTACGTCCTTTTTTCTACCCGTCATCATGCCTTTACATAACCGTTTCCGAGTAGGAATTGAACGGTTGCCCAAGAGGCCAATTAAGGTGGCAAGGGACTTTAATTTTCCCGTTTCCGAGTGGGAATTGAACAACTGCCCAAGAGGCCAATTACGGCGGCAAGGGACTTTGATTTTCCCGTTTCCGAGTAGGAATTGAACGGCTGCCCAAGAGGCCAATTACGGCGCAAGGGACTTTGATTTTCCCGTTTCCGAGTAGGAATTGAACGGCTGCCCAAGGGGCCAATTACGGCGGCAAGGGACTTTAATTTTCCCGTTTCCGAGTAGGAATTGAACGGCTGCCCAAAAGGGGCCAATTACGGCGGCAAGGGACTTTAATTTTCCCGTTTCCGAGTAGGAATTGAACGGCTGCCCAAGAGGACAATTACGGCGGCAAGGGACTTTTGCTTTCCTTAATAGTACTTTATTAAAGTCGAACTGGCTTTATTGAATTGAAATATTGCAACACCTAATAACATACGCAGAGTAACTGCAACACATAACATAAAATACTCCTACTAAATTTAACAAACTAACTTCCTAATCACTAATGTAAAGCTAAGACCTACGATCTGCCATCCGACTTCCACTTAAACCTGGATTTCTTCAACTAAAGTACCTTTTTAACTTGGCAGCATTCCAATATCGCGGAACTGGTTTCCCATCCAAGTGCTCTATCTGATACGCTCCAGTCTTTGTGGCAACTGTTACTCGATAAGGACCTTCCCAATTAGCTGCCATTTTTCCATCTCTTGCATTTTTATTACCCACATCTTCCCGCCTGAGCACCAAATCTCCTTCCTGAAACGTCCTTTTGACCACAGTTTTATTATATCTCATTGCTGCTCGTTGCTTGGATGCCAATTCCACCATTGCCACCTTTTCCCGTTCTTCGTCCAACAACTGTAAATCAATTTTCATCATCTCCCCATTCTCGTCTTCATTTTCTTCTGATATCATTTTCCTCCTCCAAGTTGGCTCTCCGACTTCCACGGGCAACATAGCTTCAAAACCATATGTCATCTTAAATGGTGTTTCTTGAATGCTGGACTGCACGGAAGTCCTATATCCCCACAACACATTATCCAACTCTTCCACCCAACTTCCTTTACACCCTTCCACCCTCCTTTTGAGTCCATTCGTCAAGATTTTGTTAGCCGACTCTACTTGCCCATTCGTTTGGGGATGTTCTACTGCAGCGAATTTGTTCTTTATCTCCAAGTCAACTACCATCTGTCTGAACTTCTTGTCTATGAACTGTGTCCCATTATCAGTGATAATTATGGCCGGAATACCGAATCTGCAAACTATCTTTCCAATAAAAAACTTCTGGACCTTCCGAGCAGTAATTGTCGCTACAGGTTCCGCCTCAATCCACTTAGTAAAATAATCTGCTGCCACTATCAAATATCTAACTCCTCCAACTGCCCTAGGAAAGGGACCTAGAAGATCTAAGCCCCACTTATAGAATGGCCACGGTGACGAAATGGTAAATAACTCTTCAGGAGGAGTTTGATACACACTAGCAAACTTCTGGCATTGGTCACACTTCTGAACATGTCTTTTAGCATCTTCCCCCATTGTTGGCCAGAAATATCCTGCTCGTATAGCTTTCCTTGCCAACGAATTCCCCCCAAGGTGATGCCCGTTAATTCCTTCATGTATCTCTTCTAGCACATATTCCGTATTCGGCTCAGCAATACATTTCAGCAAAGGTGACTTTACTCCTTGTCTATATAATTGCCCTTCTATCATTACAAACCACGCTGCTCGTCTTCTCAAACGACTTGCCTCCATCTTTTCATTTGGTTCTTTACCCGTCGTCAAATAATCCTTAATTGGGCTCCTCCAATCTACTTCTTCTACTATCCATACTACACTCGGAGCCCGAATGCTTTGCTGAATGATAGACCTCAAACTTCCCGTGGCTTTGGTACTGGCCAACTTTGATAAGACGTCTGCTCGTACATTATCATCTCTCCGAATATGCTCTACGCGGATTTCCTTAAATTCCCTCATCAGCTCTTGTACTTTAGCTGCTAAGTACTTTATCATAACTTCTCCTCTTGCTTGGTATACCCTACTTATTTGTGAAGTCGCCAACTGAGAATCACTATACACTGTCAAACATTCTGCACCGAGCTCTTTTGCCAAAATCAACCCGGCAATCATTGCTTCATACTCGGCTTGATTATTACTTGTGGGGAATGCTAGTGACAATGAATGCTCTACCGCCACTCCCTCTGCATTTTCAACTATAATTCCTACTCCACTCCCTCTTTTATTGGACGATCCGTCTACAAACAACTTCCACCATTTATTTGCTTCAGTGCTTCCAGGATGTGTCATTTCTACCATAAAATCAGCCAATGCTTGTGCTTTAATTGCTTTACGTGCTTCAAAGGTAATACCAAACTCAGATAACTCGCCCACGCCACCATTCGCCCTGCTAAATCCGGCTTATGTAACATCTGCTTTATTGGCTGATTCGTTCTGACTACTATTTGATGGCACTGAAAATACTGACGAAGCTGCCGTGCTGAAATTAGTAACGCAAAAGCCACTTTCTCTACATGCTGATACCTCACCTCTGCTCCTTGTAATACTTTGCTGATAAAGTACACGGGCTGCTGTTGCCCACTCTTTCCTTCTCGGACAAGCACAGAACTTACTGCTTCTTGGGAAACGGACAAATACAAATATAAAAGCTCCCCTGGTCCTGGCTTACTAAGAATTGGTGGTGAAGCTAACATATTTTTGAAATGCTGAAATGCAACTTCACACTCCCCAGTCCATGTAAATTCAGATCCCTTTTTTAAGAGTTGAAAAAGTGGTAAAGACACTTGTGCAGATTTAGCCAAAAACCTTGACAGAGCTGTCACTCGCCCATTTAACTTCTGTACTTCTTGAACATTCTCTGGACTCTTCATTTCCATCATTGCTCTACACTTATCCGGGTTAGCCTCTATTCCCCTTTCCGTCAACAAGAAACCCAAAAACTTTCCTGCCGGAACTCCGAAAGCACACTTACTCGGATTTAAACGCATATTGTGCTTCCGAACTTGCTCAAAAACCTCTTGCAGATCAGCTAAATGCATCCTACCATCTTCCGACTTCACAATCATGTCATCCATGTATACCTCTAACATTCTTCCCATCTGCTCCTTAAACACTTTGTTCATCATCCTCATATAAGTTGCCCCTGCATTCTTGAGCCCAAAGGGCATGACGTTGTAACAATAGACAACATTTTCTGTTACAAATGCTGTCTTCTCTTGGTCTTCTTTCCATAATGGTATCTGATTGTACCCGGAATAAGCGTCCATGAACGACAACAATTTGTATCCTGATGCCTTATCTACCAGATGATCAATACTGGGTAACAGAAATGGGTCTTTAGAACAAACTTTATTCAAATCTGTGTAATCCGTACACATCCTCCATCTCCCATCCGACTTCTTAATCAACACGGGATTGGCTAACCATGTGGCATACTCTAATTCTCTAATGAACCCCGCTTCTAATAACTCTTTGGTTTTTTCTTCAATCGCCTTCCTCCTTTCTGCACAGAATCTCCTTTTCTTCTGGGCCACCGGCTTCGCTCCAGGAATTTTTGCTAAACGATGGCAAGATAAAGCAGGATCCATCCCGGGCATATCCGAAGGTTTCCATGCAAACAGATCAGCATTTTTTTGCAATAATTGTTTCATGCTAGCCCTCACATCAGGTTCCAACTCGGAACTCATTTTTGTAACCTGCTCTTTACCCGCTCCTAACTGAACTTCTTCCATGGTCCCCACGGGCTCTAGCCTCTCCCCATTATTTTCTACCCGGGGATCCATCCCGACTACCATTACTTGCTCTTCTTTCTTTTCCTGTGCTTCTGTCTTCTCTTTTGCCTTATCTCCTATCAGTACTCGGTCCTTCTTACTTTCATGTGAAATCCTCAGACTCATATTATAACAGCTTCTTGCCATTACTTGATCCGCCTTTATCGTTGCCACTTTGTCATCCTTAGCTACAAATTTCATTGCCAACTGATCAATTGACAAAAAGATCTTGAATTTCTTCATGAATGGTCTGCCCAGGATAATATTATACGCGGAACTCAGATCCACTACCGCAAACAACAAAGTGACTGTCTTGTGTGTAGGGGCAGTCCCCAATGTTAACCTCAATGGAATATATCCCAAAGGTTTAATCTTGTCTCATGTGAATGCTAATAAATCAGCTTCACATGGCTCTAACTGATCATAATCCAAATCCATTCTTCTGAAAGCATCCCAAAATATAATATCCACTGAACTTCCTGGATCTACCAACATTCTATCAACTTGATAGTTTGCCAAAGACCCCGAAATCACTAAGGGATCATCGTGCTCCGGGTCTAGTATCTCATCGTCTAAATCCTCAAACACTACCTGCTTGCCCGTCTTCTTGCGTTCTTTAAAACGCGGTTTCTCTGAAATGGCCATACACATTTTTAAGTGCTTTTTTCGGGCATTCCCAGATTCTCCTCCTCCTGCTCGCCCCCCAGCTATAGTGCAAATATGTCCAACTGGAATTCTATCCGGAGACGGTTGTCTTGGAGCTTTTTGATTTCTGTTAGCCTCCTTGTTCCTTCCCCCAGATGGGCTGCGGCTTCGGTCTAGCCGTGAGGGCTTATCTTCCTTACACCCCTCTCCTTCTCTTCTTACATATTTTTGCAGTTTCCCTTCTTGAATCAACCTTTCAATAACATTCTGCAAATTAAAACAATCATTCGTATAATGTCCATACCCCCGATGAAATTCACACCATTTCGTTTTATCTGCTTGTGCATAACTCGACCGAATCGGCGGAAGCCGTGGAAGATGTCGCATTTCCGTAGTCATTACCTCTTTCAATATCTGGGCTCTGGACGTATTTAATGGTGTGAAATCTCTCTTATACGCCTCTCTAAATCTTTCCCCTACTACGCGAGGTCGCCTTTCGTCAAACTGTCCTCTCCCAACGGGCTTGTCCGGCCTCCTAAATGTAACTTGTCTAAACCCTTGTTCAATTTGCCTCTGAGAAGATCTGAATTCTTCCAAATCAATGTACTTCTGAATCCTTTCCATCAACTCTTCCTTTGTAGTCGGTCCTTTTTTCGCCAAAGAATCCGCCAACCCGCCCGATTGTAACCCGGTGGTAAATAACAGCAAATACGTCTGATTCTCCAACCCCTTCACTTGTCTAGCTTCTACTTGAAACCGTTCATAATATTCTCTCACTTTTTCTCCTGGTTTCTGTCTTACTCCACATAAATTGTGTGTGGTTTTTGGTTGGGGTCCACAATGAGCAAACTGCTGTATGAAACGAAGAGATAAATCAGCCCAACTGTCAATGGAATTGACTGGCACACCCGTATACCATTCTAACGCCTGCTTCCTTAAGAAAACTGGAAATGTCCGACATAACAAAGAATCTGATTCTCCGCATAATGACATTGCTGCCCTAAAAACTGTTACAAACTCTTTCGGATCTGAGCTTCCATCATAAGCTTTCATATCAGTTGGTTGTTTGAACCAACTCGGAATAGGCTCCGCCCTCAATCTCCAAGATAAAGGGGTTCCTGACGGACCTTGACCACCAAGAGGCTCTTGAATCTCCTGCGGCATCCGTTGTGTTAATCTTCTCGTCTGCTCGTTCCAGCTTGGTCCTTCTCGTCTCATCATCTGTCCTTCATAGCCCTGGGGACTATAATTTTCTACAGATTGCCAGTCTCCTTTCTGAACCCGGGTTCCTGGTGCATAATAATACTCCTCCTCTTCTGGCAGGAAATCATCTCTGTAACAACTATACTGTCTTCCTCTATCTATCCTCCTCCTCTCATCAGTTTCTCTATAACGTCTCTGGCTTCGCCCCTGCCCCCTATGGCGAACGTAATACTGACAACCTTCCTGTCGTTGCTCGTCTACCCAAGCATCCGTCCAAGGTTGATCATCCTCTTCACCTTGACGTCTACGTCCTCTTCTTGCATCTCTGACATTCGCTTCATAAACTTCTTCTACCCTCCGGTTTACTCCCCGTCTTTATCCCAGATAATTTCTCCTCTCTAAAAGACTTCTGGATGTCTGAGATCCTTGCCCCCTTCGAACTTCTGTCCTCCTATTCTCAATCTCTGGTGGAGGTGATAACGGAATGTAATCAGGAAAGGGAGATACAGAACCTCTCCACCTCTCCTCATCACGCGGCACATTCAATCTTTCTTCTGAGTATTGCCTTCTTCCTCTTCTTTCTGGATGTTGCCGGTTCCTTATCTCCTCCATCAACTGCATTAAAGCTTCTCCAATGGTATCTAATGATTGGCTCCCTCCACTGGATCGGAAAGAATCCTCTTCCCTTCTGTTTTCTTCATTCTCCTCTACTTGCTCATCATGGTTGTTGCTTGCCATGACTCAAGAAAATGCGTAGGATTAGTTTTACCTATTCCCACAGACGGCGCCAAATGTTCTGGACGAACATTAATCTGGATTCTGTGTAGTTAATGTCTGCCTGGTTATCTTAATCCTTAGACTATATATAGGTGTAGCCTTGGAACGGTTACATGTGTCGTGGGATTGGTGGTTACCATCATGACATCGTGGTAGGCCCACTTAAGACTCCCTTACTCGAAGTGCTGGCTGACTGACTCAACTGACTGCTACTCCAGTACGCGCAGCAGTTAGGGACATGTCTACTCGCCTATTCCTGGTTCCGAGT